>NC_088240.1:70342434-70477434 GCF_036934945.1 Oncorhynchus masou masou
GGGGTGTAGTCTGACTGGCACGTGGACTGAGTGTATTTGACCTGAAGTAGTGTTAAGTAGTGCTCAGTTCAAATAATACAGCTCTTGCTATAGTTGGCCTAGTACATGACACAACAGGATATTGCTTCTCGTCTTTCCAAACATTGTCTTTCATATCACTCGCTTTCTTTCTCTCTCTCTTTATCGCTTCTTTCTTTCTCTCTCTCTTTATCGCTACCTTTCTCTCTTTCTCTCTTTCTCGCTACCTTTCTATCTCTCTCTGTCTCCCTCTCTACCTTCCTCTTTCTCTCTCTTTCTCTCTCTACCTTCCTCTTTCTCTCTCTCTACCTTCCTCTTTCTCTCTCTACCTTCCTCTTTCTCTCTCTCTACCTTCCTCTCTCTCTCTCTCTCTCTCTCTCTACCTTCCTCTCCCTCTCTCTCTCTCTCTCTCTCTGTCTCTCTCTGTCTCTCCCTGTCTCTCATCTACACACACACACACACACACACACACACACACACACACACACACACACACACACACACACACACACACACACACACACACACACACACACACACACACACATCATTCATTTCACTGACAGCATGAGTGGCATTAATATTCTGTGTTCATGGATGAGATGCCTCTTGTTTGGGTGTTTGCCAAGAGCCAGAGGCCTCTTGCTGTGTGTGTTACTTACAAGGCAGAGGTAATTCACAGGGTACCATAGAGTATAGCTCTCACACTGAGCTTGGTCAAATAGGAATATTAGAAGGCAAGAACCCACATGAAAAGGTATATAGTTTACTATACTGTAGAATTACTATACTTTAAAAAAAAGTGATTTTGCGGACTGTAATGTTTTTGCCGACTGTAGTATACTGTAGTATTCACTCTAGTGTTTTTACAGATGTTACTGTATAATACTGTAGTATTTAAAGGTTACCATTTAATTTGTTTAACTTTGATTAGCCAGGGACATCTGGCACACCTTTATTTGGAGAGTTTCTCCCATTCTTCTCGACAGATCTTCTCATGCTCTGTCAGGTTGGATTGGGAGCGTCGATGCACAGCTATTTTGATGTCTCTCCAGAGAAGTTTTATCGGGTTCAAGTCCGGCCTCTGGTTGGGCCGCTCAAGGACATTCAGAGTCTTGTCCCGAAGCCACTTCTGCATTCTCTTGGCTGTTTGCTTAGGGTCGTTGCCCTGTTGGAAGGTGAACCTTTGCCCCAGTTTGAGGTCCTGAGAGGATATCTCTGTACTTTGCTCCATTCATCTTTCCCTCGATCCTGACTTGTGTCCCAGTCCCTGCCCCTGAAAAACATCCCCACGGCATGATGCTGCCACCACCATGCTTCACCGTAGGGATGGTGCCAAGTTTCCACCAGATGTGATGCTTGGCATTCAGGCCAAAGAGTTCAATATTGGTTTCATCAGACCAGAGAATCTTGTTTCTCATGGTCTGAGAGTCCTTTAGGTGCCTTTTGCAAACTCCAAGCGAGCTGTCATCTGCCTTTTACTGAGGAGATGGTTGTCCTTCTGGAAGGTTCTCCGATCTCCACAGAGGAACTCTGGAGCTCTGTCAGAGTGACAATCAGGAACTTGGTCAACTCCCTGACCAAAGCTATTCTCCCCCAATTGCTAATTTTGGCCAGGTGGCCAGCTCTAGGAAGAGTCTTGGTGGTTCCAAACTTCCTCCATTTAAGAATGATGGAGGTCACTCTGTTCTTGGGGACCTTCAATGCTGCATACATTTTTTGTTACCCTTCCCCAGATCTGTGCCTCGACACAATCATGTTTCTGTGCTCTACGGACAAATGCTTCAAACTTATGGCTTGGTTTTTGCTTTGACATGAACTGTCAACTGTGAGACCTTATATAGACAGGTGTGCATCTTTTCAAATCATGTCAAATAAATTGAATTTACCACAGGTGGACTCCAATCAAGATGTAGAAACATGATGATCAGTGGAAACAGGATGCACCTGACCTAAATTTAGAGTCTCATAGCAAAGTGTCTGAATAATCATGTAAATAAGGTATTTCTGTTTTTTATTCGTAAAGAATTTGCAAAGATTTCTAAAAAACAGTTTTTGCTTTTTCATTATGGGGTACTGTGTAGATTGATGAAAAAACCCAAGTTAATTACATTTTAGAATGAGGCTGTAACTTAACAAAATGTGGAAAACAGTAAGGTGTCTGAATACTTTCCAAATGCACTGTACATAAGTAGGAAGTTTACATACACTTATGTTGGAGTCATTAAAAATCGTTTTTCAACCACTCCACAAATTTCTTGTGAACAAACTGTCAGGATTTGGCCAGGGTTGTTCCGGGTTTTGGTCAGTAGATGTCCCCATTGTGCTTTTTGTCCCTATGTTTTTCCCTTGATCCCCATTATTATTTGCACCTGTGTCTCGTTTTCCCCTGATTGTATTTAAACCCTTTGTTTCCCTCAGTTCTGTGCTCTGTGTTTGTATGTTAGCACCCTGCCCTAGTGTTCTGTGTGCTCTTGTCGATTCCGGGTGAAGTTCTTGTGGTATTCTGTTTTTTGTTTTTGTTTATTTTTGGTGAGTTTCTTTTGAGGTCTTTTTGTGTTTTTCCTACCACCTTTTGGATTTGCCATTTTTTGCATTTTAGGATTTTTTCTTTATTAAATACACCGTCTTAAGTACTGCTGTGTCTGCCTCATCTTCTGGGTTCTGCTGTCTATTCGTGGCTCAGTTGGTTAAGTGACTGTTTCTCACTCCGGAGACCCAGGTTCGAAACCGGGTCCTGACAGAAACACAGAGCCAAAAATGAACCCAGAGGCAGCCAGTTCCCAGGACCTTTTTGCCACGCTGTTCCACCACCAGGAGACTGTCCAACGCCACGAAGCCGCCCTGGTTCAGCAAGAGGCCTTAATGGCTAGACATTCTCATCTTTTGTCGGAGATGCTGACTTCCATTAAGCAAATATCTGATCGACTTACCCCGGCAACAGTTTCCGTCCCAGTACCTCAGGTTCACGTACCCATGGCAGTTAACCCCTGGCTGAACCTCGTCTTCCACCTCCCCAACGGTTCTCAGGTGATCCAAGTGCTTGTAAAGGCTTTCTCACTCAATGTTCTCTCTCCTTTGAGCTGCAACCCTCGTCGTTTCCCACCGACCGGTCTAAGATCGCATATATCATCACCCTGCTGTCGGAAAAAGCCCTGGCCTGGGCTACTGCTGTGTGGGATGCCCATAGTTCCTGCTGTGCCAGCTACTCTGCCTTTGCTGAGGAATTCAAACGAGTGTTTCAAGGCCCAAGCAGTGGTTCTGACTCAGCCAAACAGCTCCTGACTCTCCATCAAGGTTGGCGCAGCGTGACGGACTATGCCATCCAGTTCCGCACGGTGGCAGCAGCGAGTGGCTGGAACAACGAGGCGCTCACGGTGTGCTTTCTGAAAGGCCTTTCCGACACTATCCAAGATGAACTGGCCACTCGGGAACCACCGGACAATCTCGAGTCCCTGATCAAGTTGGCCTCACGCATTGACCAGCGTCTGAGAGAGAGAGAACTCAACCGTAGACCTCTAGCCCCTATCAGTCCCAGCTCCGAGTCCCCACCTTTATCATCGCTGGCTCCACCGGAACCCATGCAGATTGGACGCATCTCCCAGGCTGAGAGAGACCGCCGGATGAGGGAGCGACGCTGTCTATATTGCGGCAAACCGGGCCATTTCCGTTCCACGTGTCCCGGGCTCCAGGGAAACGCTCTGTCCCGTACAGACCGGGGGAACTGTAACGGGAAACATAACCTCCTCCCATCCGTCCAACTCCCGTCTGCTCATTCCAGTCACCCTCTCCTGGGACAACCACAAGCTTCACCTTCAAGCCTTGGTAGACTCTGGAGCCGCAGGTAACTTCATGGATGGTGTCTGGGCGAAGGAGAATGGCGTTCCCTCTGAACCTCTAAGTGACCCCATGAGGGTTACTACATTGGATGGAAGCCCTTTGGGATCTGGACTTGTCACTCATGTCACTACCTCCTTGAGACTTTCAGTTTCACAACACCAGGAATTGATGAACTTTCATTTGATCTCCTGTTCCGAGTTCCCTCTCGTCCTTGGATACCCCTGGCTTCACAGCCATAACCCTCACATCGACTGGTCTGTGGGCACTATCAAGCAGTGGGGTCCTACGTGCCAAGCTACTTGTATTTTCCAGAATTCCTCGAGTTCTACTCCCGAGTCTTTAGAATCCATCGACCTGACCCGAGTTCCCGAGTGTTACCATGACCTCAAACTGGTGTTTAGCAAACAGAGGGCCACCATGCTACCACCCCATAGATCTTACGATTGCCCCATCGACCTGTTTCCGGGCACTTGCCCCCCAGGGGTCGGATCTTTTCCCTATCTCCACCCGAACGAGCTGCTATGGATACCTACATCAAGGACTCTCTGGAAGCAGGCCTCATGCGTCCATCAACCTCCCCGGCGGGAGCAGGGTTTTTCTTTGTGGCCAAGAAAGATGGTGGATTACGTCCTTGCATCGACTACCGGGGACTCAATGACATAACCGTCCGTAACCGTTACCCGCTACCCCTTATGGCCACAGCCTTCGAGCTGCTCCAGGAAGCAGTTGTTTTCACTAAGCTTGACCTGCGGAACGCATACCATCTTGTGCGGATCAGACCTGGTGACGAGTGGAAGACCGCTTTCAACACGCCTACTGGTCACTATGAATACTTGGTGATGCCCTTCGGCCTGACCAACGCCCCAGCGGTGTTCCAAGCGCTCATAAACGATGTGCTTAGGGATATGCTTAACATATTTGTGTTCGTTTACTTGGATGACATCCTCATCTTTTCGAGCTCCCTTCAAGAACACACTAAGCATGTCAGACAAGTACTCAAACGCCTCCTGGACAGCCATCTGTACGTTAAGCCGGAAAAATGTGAATTCCATTCATCCCGAGTACAATTCCTGGGATTTGTAGTGGAACCCGGTCGAGTCCAAATGGACCCTAGGAAGGTAGGGGCGGTAGCGGATTGGCCCACCCCCAAATCCGTTAAGGATGTTCAGCGTTTCCTGGGCTTCACAAACTTTTACCGCAAGTTCATCAAGAACTTCAGTTTGGTGGCAGCTCCTCTCTCAGCTTTAACCAAAGGTGGCAATGCAAGGTTTTTGTGGGGAAGAGAAGCTGAGACGGCCTTCCAAGGACTCAAGCAGCGCGTCCTCTCTGCTCCCATCCTGATACTACCGACTACGGATGAACCATTTGTGGTGGAGGTAGACGCATCAGAGGTTGGTGTTGGAGCTGTCCTGTCTCAGAGGGGTGAAGACAAGAAGCTTCATCCGTGCGCTTTCTTCTCACACCGGCTTACCCCGACTGAGAGGAACTACGATGTGGGGATCGTGAACTCCTAGCGGTTAAGATGGCATTGAAGGAATGGAGACACTGGCTCGAGGGGGCTTCTCACCCGTTTCAAGTGCTTACGGACCACAAAAATCTGGAGTATATCCAGCAGGCGAAGCGATTGAACTCTAGACAAGCTAGATGGTCTCTTTTCTTCAATCGATTCCAGTTTATCCTCACCTATCGGCCCGGGTCGAAGAATCTCAAACCGGATGCCCTGTCCCGAGTCTACGCTCCTGCCATTCGAGATGACACGGACATGCCTGTCCTTCCTGCTGCTAAGATTGTGGCTCCGATCTCGTGGCAAGTTGAGGATACCGTGAGACGTGCTCAAGCTAGCGAACCGGACCCTAAAGGAGGCCCTGCCAATCGGTTGTTTGTCCCCAAGGCAGTGAGGACTCAGGTCCTTCTGTGGGGGCACTCCTCTCGCCTCACCTGTCATCCGGGCGTAGGTCGCACCTTGGAGTTCATCCAGCGTAAGTTCTGGTGGCCTACCATAAGAGAAGACGTTGCCACTTTCGTCAATGCCTGCCCCGTGTGCTGCCAGGGCAAATCTTCTCACCTCCACCCTCAAGGACTCCTTCACCCTTTACCTGTTCCCCACAGACCCTGGTCCCATATCTCATTGGACTTTATTACTGGACTTCCTCCATCCCATGGCAATACTACTATCCTAGTCATAATCGACAGGTTTTCAAAGGCGGCCAGGTTCGTCCCTCTGACTAAGTTACCTTCTGCCAAGGAAACGGCTGAGTTGGTAATTAATCATGTGTTCCGAGTCTTCGGCATTCCTCAAGATGTGGTTTCTGACAGAGGTCCCCAGTTCGCCTCAAGGTTTTGGAAGGCCTTCTGCCAACTCATGGGGGCTTCTGCCAGTCTATCTTCAGGGTACCATCCGGAGTCCAACGGCCAAACAGAGAGGATGAATCAAGAGCTGGAAACCACCCTCCGATGTATGACTCGTGACAACCCGTCCACATGGTCATCCTTTATTGTTTGGGCCGAATACGCGCACAACACCTTGCGCTCCTCCTCCACTGGTATGTCCCCGCACGAGTGTCAGTTTGGCTATGCTCCTCCATTGTTCCCGGACCAGGAGGCAGAAGTCAGAGTGCCTTCAGCCTTGAGGTTCGTCAGACGCTGTCGGCTTATGTGGAGGAGGACCCGTCTTAATCTGATGCGTTCCTCACAGAGGTATCAACAACAAGCCAACAGACGTCGCCGTCCCGGGCCTACCCTGCGCCCCGGCCAGAGAGTCTGGCTTTCCACAAGAGACTTACCTCTACGGGTGGAGTCTCGCAAGCTGTCCCAAAAATACATCGGTCCCTTCAAGGTTGCCAGGAGAGTTAACCCAGTTTCTTATCGCCTACACTTACCCAGATCCCTTAAGATTAATCCCACATTTCATGTGTCATTGTTAAAACCTGTTGTTTTTTCTCCCCTTGTCCCGGCAGACAGACCTCCCCCTCCGCCTCGTGTCATTGGAGGCCAGCCGGCTTATACCGTCCACCGGATACTGGATTCCCGCCGGGTGCAGCGGTCCTGGCAGTATCTGGTGGACTGGGAAGGCTACGGTCCTGAGGAGCGCTCCTGGGTTCCTGCCAAAGACATCCTGGACCCTGACCTCATTCGTCAGTTCAGGGTCCTCCACCCTGAGAGAGCTGGTAGGAACGTCAGGAGCCGTTCCTAGGGGGGATTCTGTCAGGATTTGGCCAGGGTTGTTCCGGGTTTTGGTCAGTAGATGTCCCCATTGTGCTTTTTGTCCCTATGTTTTTCCCTTGATCCCCATTATTATTTGCACCTGTGTCTCGTTTTGCCCTGATTGTATTTAAACCCTTTGTTTCCCTCAGTTCTGTGCTCTGTGTTTGTATGTTAGCACCCTGCCCTAGTGTTCTGTGTGCTCTTGTCGATTCCGGGTGAAGTTCTTGTGGTATTCTGTTTTTTGTTTTTGTTTATTTTTGGTGAGTTTCTTTTGAGGTCTTTTTGTGTTTTTCCTACCACCTTTTGGATTTGCCATTTTTTGCATTTTAGGATTTTTTCTTTATTAAATACACCGTCTTAAGTACTGCTGTCTGCCTCATCTTCTGGGTTCTGCTGTCTATTCGTGGCTCAGTTGGTTAAGTGACTGTTTCTCACTCCGGAGACCCAGGTTCGAAACCGGGTCCTGACACAAACTATACATTTGGGAAGTCAGTTAGGACATCTACTTTGTGCATGACATAAGTCAAGTTTCCAACAATTGTTTACAGAGAGATTATTTCACTTATAATTCACTGTATAGCAATTCCAAAAGGGACAGAAGTGTACATACACTAAGTTGACTGTGCCTGTAAACAGCTTGGAAAATTCCAGAAAATTATGTCATGTCTTTAGAAGCTTCTGATAGGCTAATTGACATCAATTGAGTCAATTGGAGGTGTACCTGTGGATGTATTTCAAGGCCTACCTTCAAACTCAGTGCCTCTTTGCTTAACATCATGGGAAAATCAAAAGAAATCAGCCAAGACCTCAGAAAATAAATTGTAGACCTCCGCAAGTCTGGTTCATACTTGGGAGCAATTTCCAAACGCCTGAAGGTACCACGCTCATCTGTACAAACAAAAGTACGCAAGTATGAAGACAATGAGACAACGCAGCCATCATATCGCTCAGGAAGGAGATGCGTTCTGTCTCCTAGAGATGAACGTACTTTGTTGCGAAAAGTGCAAATCAATCCCAGAACAACAGCAAAGGACCTTGTGAAGATGCTGGAGGAAACAGGTACAAAATTATCTATATCCACAGTAAAACAAATCCTATATCAACAAAACCTGAAAGGCTGCTCAGCAAGGATGAAGCCACTGTTCCAAAACCGAAATTAAAAAAATCCAGACTACAGTTTGCAACTGCACATGGGGACAAATATCTTACTTTTTGGAGAAATGTCCTCTGGTCTGATGAAACAAAAATAGAACTGTTTGGCCATAATGACCATCGTTATGTTTGGAGGAATAAAGGGGAGGCTTGCAAACTGAAGAACACCATCCCAACCATGAAGCACAAGGGTGGAAGCATCATGTTGTGGGGGTACTTTGCTGCAGGAGGGACTGGTGCACTTCACAAAATAGATGGCTTCATGAGGCAGAAAATTTATGTGGATATATTGAAGCAATATCTCAGGAAGTTACAGCTTGGTCGCAAATGGGTCTTCCAAATGGAGAATGACCCCAAGCATACTTCCAAAGTTGTGGCAAAATGGCTTAAGGACAACAAAGTCAAGGTATTGGAGTGGCCATCACAAAGCCCTGACGTCAATCCTGTAGAAAATGTGTGGGCAGAACTGAAAAAGCGTGTGAGAGCAAGGAGGCCTACAAACCTGACTCAGTTACACCAGCTTTGTCATAAGGAATGGGCCAAAATTCACCCAATTTATTGTGGGAAGCTTGTTGGTTAGGCTACACAAAACGTTTGATCCATGTTAAATAATTTAATGGCAATGCTACCAAATACTCTTTGAGTGTATGTAAACTTCTGACCCACTGGGAATGTGATGAAAGAAATAAAAGCTGAAATAAATTCCCTCTATTATTATTCTGACATTTCACATTCTTGAAATAAAGTGGTGATCCTAACTGACCTAAAACAGGGAATTTTTACTAGGATTAAATGTCAGGAATTGTGAGAAACTGAGTTTAAATGTATTTGCCTAAGGTGTATGTAAACTTCCGACTTCAACTGTGCATAACAATTACACAATACATGAAAAGCAAACACAAAACATAAAATACATAACACAACCATTTTTACCAGCTACATGCAGCCAGACTAACATATCAATAAATTAACACTGTGTTCTCTCCTTTAAATATTTTTCAAACCAGCTACATGCCGCCTGGTCTAGACCAATTGATAAATGCACTGTAGTATTTACTGTAGTATTTTTCGGACATTACTGTATTATTTACTATAGTGATTTTTTTATTATCTGTGACATAGAAGTGTTTTTGCAGACTTCAGTGTTTCCAGACATTACTGTTGTATTTACGATAGTGCTTGTTTTATTATCTTTGACATATAATTGCTTTTGCGAACTGTAGTGTTTTTGAGGAGATTACAGTAGAATTTACTGTAGAATTTACTGTGGAATTTTTGTGGACTGTAGTATACTGTAGTTTTACTATAGTATTCTACAGTATACTACAACATTCTATAGTAAGTACTACACGTGATCAAGGGATACTGCAGTGCATAGTATAGTATTCTAAAGTACACTACAGTTTACTACAGAATTCTATAGTATGTACTGTTGTTTTCTACAATAAACTGTAATATTATTTCATGTGGTAAGAGCCTTGAAAATGCACTGTACTGGTGAGGACACTTGACTTGCTCTGAAGAAAGGAGGTGAATAGATAGAGAATGTGTAGCTACTTCACATGGATTGTGTGGGCTTAAAGACCTCAAATTTACTGAGATGAGTGAAGAGAGAGGGAGGGAGAGATATAGAGGTAGGAGGAGGAGGATGTAAATGGAAGGAATATTATTCAGTATGAATAAACTTTAAACCCCCACTGCTTGTTTCTGACATGTAATGTTCACTGTTCCTACTTGTATTACGTAAAAATAGAACATTCTCCATGGGTTCCCTTCCTGTGAGTCGCTCTGGATAAGAGCGTCTGCTAAATGACTTAAATGTAAAATGTAAATGTCTGTGAACTCATTGTTCTATAAAATCATGGATAATTCATCATAAAATGTGGTTTTATGACAATAAAGATACTTGACAGGGTCAAAGCAAATTCACGCTGTCAAGAAGTATTTTTCAGCAAACAAACATGAATTTCTAAATTCCTCATCCATATAGCATCATGATTCCCTGAACGGGATAGATATAGATGTGTTAGGCCATTCTCTGTTCCAAATAGCCTTCTGGATGGAGCCAGTGTCTTGGCCGAGTTGTAGTGATGATTAGGCTTTATACAACCATGGTTATAGGAGCTAATCAGGCTCAAGATAATGCAGGATATCCTCACTATCGGCTGGCTGGCTTTTAGGACTTACTGCCCCTTATGTCTGACCTTGACAATCAGCTAAATGTGGTTCTAAATCTACTTTCTCCATCTTTTCCCAATGTAATGCTGGGGATCTCTGAGAAGTTTAGAGCAATGGCTGTATGGCCAATTGCATTCTCCCACAAAACTTGAGAAATCTGTGGCATTGTGTTGTGTGACAAAACGGCACATTTTAGAGTGCCATTTTGTTGTCCACAGCACAAGGTGCACCTGTGCAATGATCATGCTGTTTAATTAACTTCTTGATATTCCATACCTGTCAGGTGGATGGAATGTCTTGGCAAAGGAGAAATACTTACTGACAGGGACCTAAACAATTTTGTGACTACATTTGAGTGAAATACACTTTTTCTGCTTATGCAACATTTCTGGGATCTTTTATTTCAGCTCAAGAGTCATGGCACCAATACTTTGCATTTATATTTTTGTTCAGTGTAGTTGTGAATTCTGTAACTAGACCAGCTGGCGCGTGCTGCACACCAGTGAGTGACCCCACAAGGCTTTGGTCTCTCGTCGTTGTGTGCTTGTAAACAAACAACATGTGACTGGAGACTACAGGTAAGGATCATAATGAAAAATGATGGTACAAGTGAAATGAAGAACGCAATCTTCTTTATCTCTTAATTAACATATGCCACATATTTCAAATAAATAGTTTCAATGATATTGACGGTGTCATGACGTTGGCCTGGGGGGATAGGTTTAATACAGTCATAAATACCTCTTCCCCCCTTTTTCCTTTCTCTAACCTACTGAGGTTACATTTGCAAAACCCTTGGTTAACATAGAGATTCTGGGAACATCAGTAGGTGGGGGGAAATGAACTATATTCTGGTAATCCGAACATTTGACCATATGCGGTGGTACTTAATGAATATGATGTCAGTTCGGTTGTCATCTGAGACATTCTCATCAATGATAAGATGACATAAACTCTACACATCAGAGTTATTGGATTCACATGGAATTGTTGTTCAATGTAAATGTTTGAATATGAAATTATTTGTGATGGGATGAAATATGATTTTAGCTTCTAAAATGTGAGATGTGGGTTTTCCTAAATTAGGGCTGCTCACTCAGTGGCCCGCCTCTGTGGAGGGACATGGGCTATAAAACTTTTGAAACACGCCCTCTTCTCCCTTCCTATATAAAGACTGGACGATAATAGAACTTCCTGTTCCGATGATGTGAGGACGACGATCCTATGTCAGAATGGTTCAGATAATAACTATAGAACGAAGCCAACATCAGCGTGAGCTTTGGTTGCGAATGGTATGAACTTTGAACTCTTATTCACTACAGAAGTGATACCTCCTAGCCGTTGAGTTAGCAACCGCAGCTGCAAACGCAGGTTAGGAAGGAACAGACAGAGTATACCGTCTACCACACAACGACGTTACTACAACGTATCCAATTGACCACCAGAGACATTCTTCAAAGGACTAAGGATTCTGTTTGGCAACACGGCCTTCCATCTATCACCAACCTACTGAAGCGCAGCTCAGAGTAAATATTTATTGCATTTTCCTTTTCCAAATGGGTGGTAATTTAGAATGCATAAGATGCTGCATTTTCGATAGCACAGCTTCTTCCCTTTGTTCCCCAGTCTCCCGCTCTTTCACTCAACCCAGCCCCTTTTCCTTTGTGTAACCAGCTGTCATATCTGCTCCACCTGCGAGCGACGTTTTCCTTTATGACGTAATTTGTAATCAAGTTATGATTAATTGTGTGTATGTGTAATTAGTTAGGTATTTAGTAAATAAATACTTATTTATAAATATTATTTTGTGGTTCTCTACAATTACATTTACATAATTAGCTCAATCAGGTGATATTAATTACGGAGAAATTATTTTATAGAATAGCATGTCATATCACTTAATCCGGCATAGCCAAAGACACAACAACGGTATTGAAAATCCATCCCGTGGCTATTTCCAAATACCCCGGTATACGGTATATACGGCATACTGCCTAATCTCTGCAGTTCTATATTCCTTTATTTCTTTATTCTTGAATGTCTGTATTTTTGAATTGCTGCATTGCTGTATATTTGTATCGCTGTATTTCTGGACAAATACTAAAAGAGTGCATTTTCTATAACCTGATGTCGGTAGGGAGGACAGGGGTCTGAAAGTATAGTACAGAGATTCTGCTCTTTTCTATAACCTGTAGGGACACAATATGGTCTATACTTGCTGTATTTCTGTACTTTTGTACTTCTTTATTTTCTGTGCACGGTGAATCAGCAGCATCCCACAGTAGTAGTTGTAGTTATGAATGAAGCCCCTGCTGCATTCGACTGAGTTAATCCCAGAGCCGGAGGCTTCTCTTAATACCATAGTAGCTCTCCCTCCATCCAGCCTTAAGGCCCAGAGAATAATTTCATTTTAAATGACTGCGCAGACAACAGCCCACACATTACTGTTTTAATTCAGCCCAATGAGAGAGAGAGAGAGAGAGAGAGAGAGAGAGAGAGAGAGACTACTAATCAAAATAACAGAGGGGTGGAAACACCCCGTTCGTTCACACTGTTTCTCATAGGCTGATAAATGCAACACTCGCTAGTCGATCCCCCTGCTGCCTCGGGTTGCCATTTATTACGTTTGATTATTTCTTTATTTAGCTTAAATCTGAATAATCAGTTTTAGCTATAGGTCATATGCGAATAAGGTGGGGAACTCAGGGGGCCATGCATTATTCATGGTTGGAGGGTACACTGGGTGCCAGAGGTTTACAAGATATGTGAGTGAGATTTACCAAAGTCATCCTTTTCTTTATCGCACAAAGCCTCTTGGACAGAGTACAACGAGCAAGGCCCTTCTACATAGAATGAGAACAGAGAATGTGTTATTAATAAAATTGAGGTAACCCATATTAATATCTGGTAGTGGATTTTATTCATAGCCTCGCCCCAGCATAGTGCAAACATGGACGTTTGACACTAGAATGAACACTCCTCTTTTCACTCAATAGGCCGAATTCATATGGCATATTTAATCTTTTAACTAGCGAATCACCTTGTTTATTGCTTTTTATGTATTATAAGATATTGCAAATCAACCTCCAACAATTACGTCTGCATTAGTTGTATTTGTAAATGTGGCATCCGAGTATAAGTTAATCTTATTGATTGTAAGCATTTAAAACATTTAGAAAAACATTTGAAGATCCCAATATGTCAAACAGGTTAAATAATAAGTTGTGGGCTGTTCTTACATGGGCTACATGTTGTGGACACAAAGCACCTTGATGTGTTGTTGTGTTCCTGCCAACAGAGATGGTGAAAGTCTATGGAAACTGAGGAGGGTCATTTGGTTGATGAGCATTCCTGTTGTGGCCTGCCCTCCCTCGGCCCGGACTGACTCATACAGTGATTAGGGGGGTAGGAGGGGGTGAGGGGTGTGACTGAGGCAGGGGGAGCTTCCCTAGATCAGAGATAAATGACTTCATTAAAGCTTGACTCTCAGAAAGCTGCAATGAGCCGCTGCATCTCCCGTCTCCTCCCCCTCTCTCCCCCCAGTCTCCCCACTCTCTGTGCCACGGGAAATTATGAACTCAATAAGTCAATAGATTTCTGTAAAATCATCATTTCCCCCTGCTCTTTACCTCCAGGTGTTGGTTAGACAGTGGTTTCCATAGTGAGGTTACGTGGTTAGTGTGTGTAGCCGTTAGCAGGAGAGGACAGTACTGTGTGGTTAGTAGTTCCCTGCTGTCTCTTTGTAGCAGAGTGCAGAGTGAATTTAGTTATCAGGTAGAGTTATTAGGTTAACCTAAATAGCTGTGTAAATCACTGACAGTAGCAACAAAATTGGAAAATGTGATAATAACACAGTAGTATGTATGTGAATAGCAGATAAAGGTAACTCATTCTAATGGACATGCATTGCCGAGGTCTACGATACAAGCAAACCAGCCTCCTATAAACTTTATCCAGGTTTGTATGCCCCTAAAGCAAAGGATTACTGCACAGAGTATAGACTTAACCTGGGACTTGAACCTGTACCCTTACAACCCTCCACTCAACAAAAACTACAACTCCCATTATGCGGTTGCATAGCGTACCCCCAACAGACCTGCAGTGATTGAACAGGAACTTGTTTGTAATTGTATAGAACTCCTCTGTCGACCTTCTCTGTCAGAAGGAAAATAGGGGCCATCATTCATCCCTGCCAATACTGGCCTGCACCGCCGTGGATAATGCAATTTGTATCCTCTATGGAGTGCATCCAGAACAACAGCCACTCCAATAAACAAACAGTAGACCACAGTAGAAATCCACTTACTGTCGCTGGCCTGGCAAACACATCGGCCATTAGAGACATGATCAGGTGTCATCATTCCACCCCATTCACCCTGATATATACATCTCTACTTCATTTGTTTCTGTGGCGATATGATAATGGGAATGTCATGCCAGCTATGTTTTGAGGCTATTTCCCAGCTAATTCTTGGCTTCTCCTGGATCTCATCTGGAGAAAAGTTGTATATGTTGCATGCACACACGCACACACGCACACACACACACACACACACGCGCGCACGCACGCACGCACGCACGCACACACACACACACACACTGTTGAGGGATGTTCTGTGGGGTGTCTATGTGTGTATGACTGTGTGCTCCTTTCAGAGCGTGTTCATTTGTTCTCCAGTGTTGTTTCAAACCCCCATCTCTCTCCATCATGCCTTTCCACACTCTGCCTGCCAGAACCAGATAATCCTTCGCCCCCCCCTAAAAGATCGCGGCATCTGTCATCCGTAATAATCTTTGGGAGCTGGCTGAGGAACAGTCGCGTGAGGGAGGCAACAGGAGGGAGAGGGAGTGCAGATGGAGATGGAGCCAGAGCCCGCTCCCAACACAACACCCAATTAGAGGGGATATTATCTCCTCACGTGAAGACCCACAGAGAGACCCTCTCTGACCCGACCTCTCTAGCCAGCAGGGGACCAGAGGATCCAGGCATTGGAAATGAGACATACCCTTCAAATTTGCAGTTTCACATGTTAACACCACCTTTCACATTTGAGGAAAATTACATGTTTTTTCCTCACATGTGAATTGCAGTTTTTCACGTTTTTCACTTTTCACTCATTTTCTCTCCAATTTTGTGGTATCCAATTGGTTACAGTCTTGTCCCATCACTGAAACTCCCATATGGACTCTGGAGCGGTGAAGGTCGAGAGCCTTGCGTCCTCCGAAACACAACCCAAACAAGCCGCACTGCTTCTTGAAGCAATGCCCAAAAACACAGTACACCTGGCGACCGTGTCAGCGTGCATGTCACGACCTCTGCCGAAGGCGGTTCCTCTCCTTGTTCGGGCGGTGGTCGGCGGTCAACGTCACCGGTCTTCTAGCCATCATCAATCTATTTTTCATGTTCCATTTGTTTTGTCTGGTTGTCGCACTCACCTGGTTTCAAATCCCTAATTACGTGTTGTATATGTTCCCTCTGTTTCCCCCATGTCCTTGTCGGGAATTGCTTATTGTAAGTACGTGTGCTTTATGTGACTGGTGCGATACGGGTTTTGTGCCCATGTGTTTTGTTATTTTTGTATATCGCAGACCAGGATGTCTTGCTCCACGGCAGACTAAACGACTTCCTAGCTCGCTTTGAGGACAATACAGTGCCACTGACATGGCCCGCTACCAAAACCTGAGGATTCTCCTTCACTGCAGCCGACGTGAGAAAAACATTTAAATGTGTTAACCCTCGCAAGGCTGCAGGCCCAGACGGCATCCCCAGCTGCGTCCTCAGAGCATGTGCAGACCAGCTGGCGGATGTGTTTACGGACATATTCAATCAATCCTTATCCCAGTCTGCTGTTCCCACATTATTCAAGAGGGCCGCCATTGTTCCTGTTCCCAAGAAAGCTAAGGTAACTGAGCTAAACGACTACCACCCTGTAACACTCACTTCTGTCATCATGAAGTGCTTTGAGAGACTAGTCAAGGACCATATCACCTCCACCCTACCTGACACCCTAGACCCACTCCAATTTCCTTACCGCCCAAATAGGTCCACAGACGACACAATCGCAACCACACTGCACACGGCCCTAACCCATCTGGACAAGACGAATACCTATGTGAGAATGCTGTTCCTGGGTCCCGACCTCGCCCTGTGCAACTGGGTACTGGACTTCCTGACGGGCCGCCCCAGGTGGTGAGGTTAGGTAACAACCTCTCCACCCCGCTGATCCTCAACACTGGGGCCCCACAAGGGTGAATTCTGAGCCCTCTCCTGTACTAACTGTTCACCCACGACTGTGTGGCCATGCACGCCTCCAACTCAATCATCAAGTTTGCAGACAACACTACAGTGGTAGGCTTGATTACCAACAATGAGGAGACGGCCTACAGGGAGGAGGTGAGGGCCCTCGGAGTGTGGTGTCAGGAAAATAACACTCAACGTCAACGAAACAAAGGAGATCATCGTGGACTTCAGGAAACAGCAGAGGGCGCACCCCCCTATCCACGTTCGATGGGACAGTAGTGGAGAGTGAGGAACTTTTTTACGTTCCTCAGCATACACGTCACGGACAAACTGAATTGGTCCACCCACACAGACAGCATGGTGAAGAAGGCGCAGCAGCGCCTCTACAACCTCAGGAGGCTGAAGAAATTTGGCTTGTCACCAAAAGCACTCACAAACTTTGACAGATTGAGAGTGTCCTGTCGGACTGTATCACCGCCTGGTACGGCAGCTGCTCTGCCCACAACCGTAAGGTTCTGCAGAGGGTAGTGAGGTCTGCACAACGCATCACCGGGTGCCAACTACCTTCCCCCCAGGACACCTACACCACCCGATGTCACAGGAAGGAAGATCATCAAGGACAACAACCACCCGAGCCACTGCCTGTTCACCCTGCTATCATCCAGAAGGCGAGGTCAGTACAGGTGCATCAAAGCTGGGACCAAGAGACTGAAAAACAGCTTCTATCTCAAGGCCATCAGACTGTTAAACAGCCACTCCTAACATTGAGTGGCTGCTGCCATACATGTAAAAAATGTATCACTAGCTACTTTAAACATTTCCACTTAATATAATGTTTACATACCCTACATTACCCATCTCATATGTATATACTGTACTCGATACCATCTACTGCATCTTGTCTTTCTGTACCATCACTCATTCATATATCTTTACGTACATATTCTTCATCTCTTTACACTTGTGTGTATAAGGTAGCTGTTGTGCAAGTGTTAGGTTAGATTACTCGTTGGTTATTACTGCATTGCCGGAACTAGAAGCACAAGCATAAATTTGATTTTATGTACATTAAACGGTTCCGGCTATTTACCAAGTTCTGCTCTCCTGCTTTTGACTTCCATGCCACCAGTTACACACCCTTGACAGAATTCCAAATCAGGTGCCCCTGATGTAGGGGTTTCCGTTGGTGCTACCACAGTGGAAAGTCCAGACCAGGTCTCCACCATGCATATCCCTCCAGAATATGCCAATTTGGCTCTCGCCTTCTGTAAGAAGAAGGCGACTCAATTAGCACCCCTTCGAAGGGGGGATTGTGCGATAGATCTCCTGGTAGACGCTGCACTTCCCAGGAGTCACGTGTATCCCCTGTCGCAATCGGAGACGGTGGCTATGGAGACATACGTCTCTGAATCCCTGCGTCAGGGGTACATTCGGTCATCCACTTCAACCGTCTCCGAGTTTCTTTTTTGTGAAGAAGAAGGATGGAGGTCTGCCCCGTGCATTGATTATCAAGGTAACTGTACCTCACGGTGAGGTACAGTTACCTTCTACCTCTTATCACCACGGCGATTGAGTCAATGCACGGGCGCACTTCTTCACAAAACTGGATTTCAGGAGCGCATACCACCTGGTGCATATCCGGGAGGGAGACGAATGGAAGATGGCGTTTAGTACCACCTCAGGGCATGACGAGTACCTGATGAATGCTCCATCAGCCTTCCAATCCTTTGTCGACAAGATTTTCAGGGACCGGCACGGGTAGGGTGTAGTGCTGTATATCGATGACATTCTGGTATACTCCGCTACACGCGCCGAGCATGTGTCCTTGGTACACAAGGTACTTGGACGACTGTTGGAGCATGACCTGTACGTCAAGGCTGAAAATGCCTGTTCTTTCAGCAAGCCGTCTCCTTCCTAGGGTATCGCATTTCCACATCAGGGGTGGAGATGGAGAGTGACCGCATTTCACCCATGCGTAATTGGCCGACTCCCACCACAGTAAAGGAGGTGCAGTGATTTTTTTTAGGGTTTGCCAATTACTACTGGAGATTTATATGGGGTTTTGGTCAGGTGGCTTCTCCCATTACGTCTGCGGTGGTCAGTTGAGGCGGACAGGGCTTTTGGGCAACTAAGGGCTCTTGTTTACCTCGGCGCCCTTGCTGGCCCATCCGGATCCCTCTTTGGTGTTCATAGTGGAGGTGGATGCGTCCGAGGCTGGAATAGGAGCGGTGCTCTCTCAGCGCTCGGGTACGCCACTGAATCTCCGCCCTTGTGCATTCTTCTCGAAGAAGCTCAGCCTGGCGGAGAAAAACTATGACGTGTGGGACCGGGAGCTGTTGGCTGTAGACAAGGCCTTGAAGACGTGGAGACATTGGCTTGAGGGTTCTAAACACCATTTTCTCATCTGGACTGACCACCGCAATCTGGAGTACATCCGGTCAGCGAGAAGACTGAACCCTCGCCAGGCAAGGTGGGCCATGTTTTTCACCCGATTTGTTTTCACCCTTTGCTGTACACCAGTCGAACCCATCCAACTTGAAGGAGGTGGAGCAGTTTTGCCTTGAAGAATGGGTAAAAATCCCAGTGGCTAGATGTGCCAAGCTTATAGTGACATACCCCAAGTGACTTGCAGCTGTAATTGCTGCAAAAGTTGGCTCTACAAAGTATTGCCTTTGGGGAGGGGGTGAATAGATATGCACACTGTCACGTCCTGACTTTAGTTCCTTTTGTATGTCTGTATTTTAGGTTGGTCAGCACGTGAGTTGTGGTGGGCATTCTATGTTTTGTTCTTGTGTTTATATTTCTATGTGTTTGGTCTGGTATGGTTCCCAATCAGAGGCAGCTGTCAATCGTTCTCTCTGATTGAGAATCATACTTAGGTAGCCTGTTTTCCCACTTTTGTTTGTGGCTGGTTATTTTCCGTTTCAGTGTTTTCACCATACGGGACTGTTTCGGTTTTCCTTTATTCTCTTGTTCGTTTGTTTTCTGTGTTCAGTGTAATAAATATGATGAACACTTACCACGCTGCATATTGGTCCGAAATTTCCTACTCCTCCTCAGAAGAGGAAGACGACAACCGTTGCACACATTCATGTTTTCTGTTCTTTTGTGTTTCCTTGTTTGTTTCACAAGAAAAAAAAATGTGCATCTTCAAAGTGGTAGGCATGTTGTGTAAATCAAATGATACAAACCCCCCCAAAAATCTATTTCATTTCCAGGTTGTAAGGCAACAAAATAGGAAAAATGCCAAGGGGGTGAATACTTTCGCAAGACACTGTACACCTTATGGAACAGCGGGGACTGTGAAGAAACGCACACAAAGATACAGACACATGCATACACATACATTGTAATATTGTTGTATGAAGTGATGATTTTAACATGTAAATCTTCGTGGGGAAATAAACAATAAATGTTGAGGATGCATGCCAGCAAAGCTGCTACACAACACAACACAACACTAAACAATAAATGAATTGCACTATAATGATGACAATCTGTGCCCACAAACGGTTAGGGCCTACATAAAGCTACCCTAACAGCAGAGTCCCAACAGCAGTCCCAACACCTTACCAGTGCTACACCTGGCTATCAGCGGAGCCTTGTCTGACTGCAAAACAGTTCATTCAGCCTCATTTACTGCCTTTAAAAAAACATAGCTGATATGGCTGACTTGCTTCAACAAATGTGGTGTTTACTGACAATTGAGATGTACAAACTATGGTATAAGGGGAAGACAAGCAGATAAGAGGTCATCCGTAATTTCAATTAAGACATTAATTAGCGAGCTTGGACAGACGTAGTCAATTTAACTATTTGTTCAGCAATTTTGAAATATACAGCGAATTCAGAACAAGGTCGAATCATGATGACGTCAGTGATCTTCAGGTCGTAGCTCTAGAAGGAGGCCCGAGTTCCCGACTTACAATTCAGAGTTGGATGACCGTTCAAAACATTTTACCCAGTCGAAGCAAATTTTTCACCGAGTTCACACTTGTCTTCAACTCAGATTTCCCAGTTCAGAGTAACAGTTGTTTTGAGCGCAACAGCATGGCCAATGTTGAATGTTTATCATTTTAAGCTTAGAAAAGAGACCCTTAAACCCAGAATTGGGACCACACACCCAATCCACTGAAGAGCAGGATTTGCAATGCTTGCCATGAGCCACTGATTGCTTCCAAAACACTCATTGTTGAAATTGTGATTTCCAACTTGTTTATGAAATGTTTATGTCCATTGTGTTTCTTCATATGACAATGATTAAAAATGATTTGCCAGTTGCCAATTGTTGACATGATTCATGATGACAACTGCTTGATAAGATTTTGAAAGTATGATGTTGACATGATCAGTCCAATCAAAATTACTGTAGATATAACGTGATTTGACGTCAATGTATCTCTCGGCCAATGACCTTGAGCCTTTCTGGATTGGCACTTCTAATGTAACTCTATGGCAGCACCCACCATCCCAGAAAGCACTGAGCTCGGCTGAACACCTGCATTTTGGTGCTGCCTTACTCAAGAAAGCAAAAATGAGACCATGTTTGTATGCGACTTCATTAACTCAGTTATATATATATATATATATATATGTGTGTATGTGTTTTTGCATTGTTTGGACACTGCTATGTGACACAAATTAATGCCAAAATAACATGCAAAACAAGCAACCCCCCTTCAAAACATGACTAGTTGGCACTGGTTAAATGGTGGTATTGTACAATTTGTGTTGTACATTTTGTATTGTAGATATGTAGTGGTGTAATAATGTCATATGATGTACTTTTTTTAATCTTTAGGTTTTTGTGTAATGTAAGTACTTTAATGTGTTTGGACCCCAGGAAGAGTAGCTGCTGACTTGGTGGCAGCTAATGGGGATGCTGAAACAAATACAAATACATATGAAAATGAAATTAGCAGTTTCACATGTAAGAAAACCACGTGAATATGTCACTTTTACATGTGGATATGCAGATTCACATGTTGGGGTTGAAATATTGTTATTCTCCTTTCCTCCTCCCAGTTTCATCATAGCGCTTGATGGTTTTTGCGACTGCACTTGAAAAACTTTCAAAGTTCTTGACATTTTCCGGATTGACTGAACTTCATGTCTTAAAGTAATGATGGACTGTCGTTTTCTCGTTGCTTATTTTAGCTTTTCGTGACATAATATGGACTTGGTATTTTCCCAAATAGGACTATCTTCTGTATATCACCCCTACCTTGTCACAATTTAACTGATTGTCTCAAACGCATTTAGAAGGAAAGAAATTCCACAAATTAACTTTTAACAAGGCACACCTGTTAAATGAAATGCATTCCAGGTGACTACTTCATGTAGCTGGTTGAGAGAATGCCAATAGTGTGCAAAGCTGTCATCTAGGAAAAGAGTGGCTACTGATTAATCTCAAATATTAAATATATTTTGATTTGTTTATCACTTTTTTTGTTTACTACATGATTCCATATGTGTTATTTCATAGTTTTGATGTCTACAATGTACTATTCTACAATGTAGAAAATAGTAAAATAAAGAAAAACCATTGAATGAGTGAGTGTGTCCAAACTTTTGACTGGTACTGTATATATCCATTGATTCTTGAAGAATATAACATATAAATGTCTCATGAGCTTTGTTCAAGTAATGAACCCCATCAGAACCCAAAATACAGTATAAGCTTATTTAACTGTAGTGTTTGTAACCAAATAAAATGTAAGAAATCCCTGTAAAACCTTAGAAAAAACATGTTAAAACTATAATTTTGACATCATGGATGGTCAGTCCTTGCATCCATAGCATAGTGTATGGATTTGAGAGTGATTGTATTTCTCCATCCCCATCCCGTAGCTTTTTACTGAAACTGTGGTGGTGAGTGTACTTTGTTTATGTTTCAATAAAGGGTTGAAACACCTTTAATAGAGAAATAGTGTTATTATATGGTGCAATCCTCTTGTGAGTGAGTTACTTTTGTGCCATTAATATCAAGCAAAACTTCTGAAATTGAGAACAAAATTCTTAGCATTGCAAACAAAAATAATGATATTGAAAGCAAAACATGAACTGAATGTTTTATTTTTCAGTTTAATTTTTTTAATGATAATGCGATTAAATAAAACTCCTCCATCTTTCCTGCAATTTTCCCTATATTTGGTTATGTTACCCTGGCCGTTGCTTTCTGTGCCTTGTTTCCAGTTGCAATTTTGGCACATTAATTCCAGAACATTGCACCCTGGATGGGAGACCAGATGTAGCTGGAAGTGGTAGAATTATTTTTGGTGAATTTTATTTTTTATTTTTTTTTACGAGGGAAAAACACGTCAGAAAACCATGTCTGACTTGTGAATATATATATTTTTCATGTGAAAACGTTCAAGTGATTTGTTCACACGTGTTCACACAAGTTTCTGAAATCCACGTGTTTTTTCACGTGATTTATTCATGTATTTTTTTAATAAGTGTGAGACAGAGGGGCCCATCGCTTCACGCTGCCAGCCAACACAGGAAGGTTGAAGTAAAGGCATTATCTTTCCTTCATCAGGCACACACAACACGATAGCTCTCCTCTCAAGATCCAGCCAAGCCAAGCAGAACACACAACACGATGGCTCTCCTCTCAGAGAGAGCCAAGCCAAGCAGAACACACAACACGATAGTTCTCTTCTCTGAGCAGGCCAAGCCAAGCAGTACACACAACACAACAACACATGCACGCACAAAGCAAAAAGGCTTCTACCTGGAACCAAAAAGGGTTCTCCTATGGGGACAGCTGAAGAACCCTATTGGAACCCTTTTTTCTAACAGTGTAGGTCAAGCCATAGTTTCCACAATAATTGACAGTGAACTTCACTAAGTTAACGTCACGAAAAGACTTTGACAAAATGATTCATTCATATTCCAGCATTTCTAGCTATGCTCTTTTCTCGCCCTCTTCCATACTCCTACATTTAGCATTTTCTGCACAGAAATCACAAGAAATCGTTATTTCATATCTCACAACACTTCCTGCATCTATCATGTAGACCATATAACATTTTCCCTCTCCTGCCTCCCTCATTCTAAAGCACGTTACCCCAGTCCCCCTGCCTTTATCCAGCACTAACTCCCCTTTTGGCCTCACACAGGTCAATGAAAAACCTTTACAGACCTCCCTGCTCTTATCAAACAGAACACACATCCCCCCCCTCATTTCCTCCTTCCCTCTATATTTCCCCTTTCCTTCTTCTCCTGCCCTGGTGTGTTTTTATCTTCCCAGTACCGCCCAATCTCTCTGTAAGTCCAGGGCAGGCAGGCTTCCATATACTGCATATAAGCATATCCTCTTTGTGTGTGTGTGCGTGTGTGTGTGTGTATCTTTGTGTGTGTCTTAGGCAGAGATAGTAGTGAGATGGGTTTTCAGCTCCTCTCTCCTATCTTGGGCAAACAGGCACACACAGACCTTTGATTTCCAGAAACACCTCTACCTACCATCACCACATGCCATTATGGCCGTCACAATCAGGAAATGCAAAATTCTACAATGCTGGCAGACGCCCCAGACTTCTTCTGATGTCAAGTTGATTATTTTTTTTATTAGAAAATGGCTGATATAATAAGGTCTGGATCTTGTTTGTTTGTGTGTGTGTGTGTGTGTGTGTGTGTGTGTGTGTGTGTGTGTGTGTGTGTGTGTGTGTGTGTGTGTGTGTGTGTGTGTGTGTGTGTGTGTGTGTGTGTGTGTGTGTGTGTGAGAGAGAGTGAGAACCGCCCATTGTGATTGAATGAACAGAACTCAAAAGGGTTCTACCTACAACCAAAAGTGTTCTACCTGGAACCAAAAAGGGTTCTTCAAAGGGTTCTCCTATGGGAACAGCCGGAAAACCATTTTAGTTCTAGATAGTGCCTTTGTTCTAATAGTAGCTCTACGTCGTTGATGTACTGATGCGTTACAACTCCAGCAAAATGAGAAAAGAAAGTTTCTTTTGAAGTACTTCATGTCTCTTCAAAAGGGAGGGATGGACTTTGCTCTCTCTTTCTTTATATCTCTCTCTCTCTTTTCCTCCTTCAAAAAGACTCTCCTCAAATTAATATCAGGATTTTATCACTACACATGATGATAATCTCTAACGTGAAATTACCCTCTTTTTCATCTTGAGGCTGAGAGAAAGAACACGTAATCACTTCATTCACCATCTTGGCTTCAAAAGCCCGCCCGGGGTTCGTTGAGGGTATTGGCATTCAAGCATGACTTAAGATTCAAGTGGCCGTTGTGTGTTTCTATTGTCCAATGGAAGCCATCCTACGGACTGCAAATGTCAGTGTGTTTCTAATGATAACAGAATGGCCGTGTTTGACTTGTGTAAGATTGGATGTATCCTTTTGTTTGGTTTAGAGATGCTGAGAAATAGAGTCTATTTCTCCTCATCTTCTCCACCCTGTCGGACAAAATTGCTACTGAGTTTCTATCGAGCTCAGTTTTACAATTCCACCGTGGTTTTAACAAAAAGGCTTGTCAATTGCCATTAGGGAGGCTGGTTTATCTTCCTTTTGGAATAAGTAACCTATCCAAACAGATGACCTGTAATTTGAACATTTTCCTCTTAGCTATGCCTCACAAGGCTGGGTATTGCCTGGTAGGAGCTTGTGCTGTGTGGAAAGTAAGTGTTTTTTGCTCAAAAGTCAGCATGTTCCATTTCTTCAACATTTTGATTTCTTGGGTCTTTGTTTTTCCACCATGACATGGTGGCTCAGTGTGCCTCAGAACAACTCAAATAAAGTGAACAAAGATGGTGCATCAGAGCATGGAGAGGATACTGGTGGAAGATGCACTGTTATGTTTGGTTCAGCAGTCGTGAGGTTATGGTGTATTTGTGTGTGTGTATTAGCCAATCTGTGTGTGTGCGTGTGTATGTGCGCGTACTGTATGCGTGTACGTGTGTGTGTTTGCCAGTGTGTGTCAGTGTATATTAAACATGGTTAGGTCTTCTATTCTCATTATGCACCAGGCTCATCATCATCCTACCTGTTAGCCATTTATCTCATACCACCTCCCCTCCCCTCCATGTGTACTGATGACACATAGAGGACAGCCAAACTGAGACAGAGGATACAGACAACCATGCCATGGCAGGAGGATAGGTCCTCTGCTGGAGGCTTCAATAGGCCTGCCCAACCTGCCTGTCTGTCTGTTTGTCTGTCTGTCTGTCCCTGCCCCCAGCCCTATTAGAGAGCGGCAGATCTCTGCTGTCAGAGAGAGAGAGGAGAAGAGCGAGAGGTGGGGGGAAAGAGAGAGAAAGAGATAGAGAGAGTGCGAGAGAGAGACATAGAGCGATGGAGACAGAGAACACACCATCATTAGAGATGATTAATGATGGTGTTTAGCTAAACTATAACATTTTATTGGTTTGGTGTACTGATTGATTTACTTGTCCACACCTGCTCTCCATATCCTGATGTCATTACCTTTTGGTGACCTGAAAATCAAATGTTCAAGTGTCACAAGTTCAAGTGTTTATCAAACTAACTGAACAGAGGAATTATTCTGTGATCTGTTGCATGATGGGCAGATGATTGGTTCAGTTAAATATTATTACATCTTATGACAGCACCTGAATATGTCCTTGCAGCCAATGTGGTAATCTTTCATCATAGTTCAGGTTACAATCAGCCATATTTGTCATTTCAAATAATTGCAAGTGTGTTTAAAAGCAAATACTTGATGTTTGATATACAAAAGATTACTGACTTATGCAACCCTTATCAGAGGCAAATTACATGGTTCACTCACACTCTGGTATTGTTCCTCTTCAAACTTTTGTTCCCCATGATCACTTATCCTTCCCTTCTTTAACCATCCTCCTCTTTCTGATCCTGTCCACTATCTACAAAGAGAGAGCGAAAGAGCGAGAGAGACAAAGGATAGAGAGAGCGCTATAGAGAAAGAGAACAAAAGAGAAAGGAGAGAGAGAAAGAAATAGAGAGTCTCGTCTTGTCAGGATTCTCCTTAAATAATTCAAATGTAATACTTGATTAATCAAGCATAATGCCTCACATGTTATTTTTTGGAGAGGGTCTACTCAGCTCTGTGTTTTACAGGGGAGAATGAGTGGCCAGGCGAGACTTCGCCTCTTTTTTTGTCTTTCTGCATGGTTAATAGATTCAAGACATTACAATCCATCACTTATTGATTTAATGCTAGGTAGCATCAGTGGGGAGTATGTCCTGGATAAAGGTACTCACAGGGCTGGAGGTCTATCTGCCGTGTATTAATTACATAGAAGAAGAAGAGGGTTTCTGTGTCCCAGACTCACTAAGTTACAATACGATAACAAACAATGTATGTGTGTGTGTGTTTGTGTTTGTGTGGGATGGCCATCCTACATGAAATATATGCATAATAGTATGAGCAGGTCATTCAAATCTATGGTTAACCTATTGGGAGTTTAACTTCAGTTTGTTGGTAGTCAAATCAAATCAAATCAAATTTGATTTCTCACATACACATGATTAGTAGATGTTAATGCTAGTGTAGCGAAATGCTTGTGCTTCTAGTTCCGACAATGCAGTAATAACCAACAAGTAATCTAACTAACAATTCCAAAACTACTGTCTTATTCACACAAGTGTAAGGTAAAGATATATGAATGAGTGATGGTACAGAGCAGCATAGGCAAGATACAGTAGATGGTATCAAGTACTGTATATACATATGAGATAAGTATGTAAACAAAGTGGCATAGTTAAAGTGCCTAGTGATACATGTATTACATAAACATGCAGTAGATGATATAGAGTACAGTATATACGTATACATATGAGATGAATAATGTGGGGTGTGTAAGCATTATATTAGGTAGCATTGTTTAAAGTGGCTAGTGATATATTTTACATAATTTCCCATCAATTCCCATTATTAAAGTGGCTAGAGTTGAGTCAGTGTGTTGGCAGCAGCCACACAATGTTAGTGGTGGCTGTTTAACAGTCTGATGGCCTTGAGATAGAAGCTGTTTTTCAGTCTCTCGGTCCCAGCTTTGATGCACCTGTACTGACCTCGCCTTCTGGATGATAGCGGGGTGAACAGGCAGTGGCTCGGGTGGTTGTTGTCCCTGATGATCTTTATGGCCTTCCTGTAACATCGGGTGGTGTAGGTGTCCTGGAGGGCAGGTAGTTTGCCCCCGGTGATGCGTTGCGCAGACCTCACTACCCTCTGGAGAGCCTTACGGTTGTGGGCGGAGCAGTTGCCGTACCAGGCGGTGATATAGCCCACCAGGATGCTCTCGATTGTGCATCTGTAGAAGTTTGTGAGTGCTTTTGGTGACAAGCCGAATTTCTTCAGCCTCGTGAGGTTGAAGAGGCGCTGCTGCGCCTTCTTCAGGATGCTGTCTGTGTGGGTAGACCAATTCAGTTTGACTGTCTGTTCAACCCTTCTGGCGACGTTGGAATGAAAACTTCAACTACAGAGAACATTTAGCAGCCCTTTGCATTTACTGAGAAATTACATTACATTACAAAATAGGAAGTTGAACTACTTTCTTTGTTAATATTTCTGAGGAATGATGTGCTTGGAGGTCCTGTGTGATACAGGCAAGTTCTGAGTGAAAGGAATTCTATATGTCGTTATCAGAAAAATGTTACAATAAGGTGCAGAGTGATTGATTTGCCTTCTGGGGGTCAAGGAGAGCCCCAGCTCTGCCAAAACCATTGACAACTTCATGCCGTTTTTAAGGGGTTGTTAAATAAATATTAAATCTATTTGGTTTTACTATCATCACTTTGAAGAGCATAGTCAGAACGACACCGTTCAGATTATTCCACATTTAGCTCTATCAAAGTTATACAGCAAGTAACTGCATGTTTTTCATGATCAGTAAACTGTCAACTGATCGTGTCATTTCAGATACGTGAGGAAAGCCTCACAATATCTCTCAATATTGGTCACCATTAATTAGATATTTGAGTGATATAAAATATAAGTGAACTACCTGACAAGTATGAAAGATTTAGGTGAATTACCCATCCTTTGTGGGCGCTGTCTGTCAAGCAGCAGAAGTGAATATTTGCCGATGTTCTGTTAGTTGATTATGTTGACTTTGCAAGCTATCGCGTGGAAACTTAAAACATAGTGGTAAGTAGACCGAATGTACTTTTTTCTCCAACCAATGGAGGTCTACCTAGCAAAGTTAGATAACATTATAACCTTTTCAAAATTGTTGTTAAGAGTGTTTAATCATGATTGCTGGTGACATAAATGGTAGACTTAATTGATGGATCACATCAAATTGGCCAACTAATGTTAGCTAATGACAGATGACAGCATATGGCTAGTTCACAAGCTAACTTTCAGGGGATAAACTAGATGACTATATCCAAAAATTGTTTGATTTGCTTGCCATCTACAGTACCAGTCAAAAGTTTGGACACATCTACTCATTCAAGGGTTTTTCTTTATTTTTTTTTACGATTTTCTAAATTGTAGAATAACAGTGAAGACATCAAAACTATGAAATAACCCATATGGAATCATGTAGTAACCAAAAAAGTGGTCAAAATATATGTTACATTTGATATTTTTCAAAGTAGCCACCCATTGCCTTGATGACAGCTTTGCACACTCTTGGACTTCTCTCAACCATCTTCATGATTTTACAACAGTCTTGAAGGAGTTCCCAAATATGCTGAGCAATTGTTGGCTGCTTTTCCTTCACTCTGCGGTCCAACTCATCCAGCCTGGAGGTGTGTTTTGGGTCATTGTCCTGTTGGAAAACAAATGATAGTACCACAAAGCGCCAGGACTACCTGGCATGATGACTCCTTGTTGTCCCCAGTCCACCTGGTCGTGCTGCTGCTCCAGTTTCAACTGTTCTGCCTGCGGCTATGGAACACTGACCTGTTCACCGGACGTGCTCCCTGTCCCAGACCTGCTGTTTTCAACCCTCTAGAGACAGCAGGAGCGGTAGAGATACTCTTAATGATCAGCTATGAAAAGCCAACTGACATTTACTCCTGAGCTGCTGACTTGTTGCACCCTCGACAACTACTGTGATTATTATTATTTGACCATGCTGGTAATTTATGAACATTTGAACATCTTAGCCATGTTCTGTTATAATCTCCACCCGGTACAGCCAGAAGAGGACTGGCCACCCGTCATGGCCTGGTTTCTCTCTAGGTTTCTTCCTAGGTTTTGGCCTTTCTAGGGAGTTTTTCCTAGCCACCGTGCTTCTACACCTGCATTGCTTGCTGGTTGGTGTTTTAGGCTGGATTTCTGTACAGCATTTTGAGATATCAGCGGATGTAAGAAGGGCTATATAAATACATTTGATTTGATTTGATATAATTGATAACATTGGATAGAAACACTCACACAGTTTCTAAAACCATTAAAATAATGTCTGTGAGTATAACAGAACTGATATGGCAGGCAACAACCCGAGGAAAATCCATCCGGAATATGTTTGTTTGAGGTCACAGTCCATTTCAATGCTTGTCTATGGGATATACAAATAAATAGCTCCCACCTTGTAGTTCCTATGGCTTCCACTAGATGTCCACAGTCTTTAGAAAGGGTTTCAGGCTTGTTTTTGAAAAATGACCGAGTAGTTGTAGTTTTTCCAAGGTATCTCTCATTAGAAATGTAGTCTTGTTGCGCGTGAAAGAGGTGCGTGCTCTTCGTTATTTATCTTCCCTATTGAACATACTATTCTCCATCTTAAATGTTATCATTTATTTAGATATTAGAGTAGCTGAGGATTAATTAGAAACATTGTTTGACTTGTTTGGACAAACTTTACTGGTAACCTTTTGGATTAGTTTGTATGCATGTTGAACGAGTGGATTACTGAATCAAGGGCGCCAACTAAAAGAAGGACTTTATCAAACAAAATTACCTTTTGTTGTGTAGCTGAGACCCTTGGGATTGCAAACAGAGGAAGATCTTCAAAGGTAAGTGATTTATTTTATCGCTATTTGTTACTTTTGTGACACCTGTGCTGGTTTGGAAAAGTATTTTGGTGTGGGGCACCGTCGTCAGATAATTGCATGGTATACCTTTGCCGTAAAGCCTTTTTGAAATCTGACAACCTGGTTGGATTAACAAGAAGTTAAGCTTTTAAATTATGAAGGACACTTGAATGTTTAAAATGACAATTTTGTAATTTGAATTTGGCGCACTCCAGCTTAACCGGATGTTGTTGATTTTGATCCCATTAAAGGGATCTGTGCTCTGAGATGAAACTTTTAAAGTTCTTGACATTTCCCGTATTGACTGACCTTCATGTCTTAAAGTAATGATGGATTGTCGTTTCTCTTTCCTTATTTGAGCTGCTCTTGCCATAATATGGACTTGGTCTTTTACCAAAGAGGGCTATCTTCTGTATACCACCCCTACCTTGTCACAACAAAACTGATTGTCTCAAAGGAAAGAAATTCCACAAATTAACTTTTAACAAGACACAACTATTAATTTAAATGCATTCCAGGTCACTGGTTGAGAGAATGCCAAGAGTGTGCAAAGCTGTCATCAAGGCAAAGGGTGGCTACTTTGAATAACCTCAAATATAAAATATATTTCGATGTGTTTTACACTTTTTCGATTGCTACATGAGTCCATATGTGTTATTTCATAGTTTTGATGTCTTCGCTATTATTTTACAATGTAGAAAATAGAAAAAATGAAGAAAATCCATTGAATGTGTCCAAACTTTTGACTGGTACTCTATGGTGGTGATGACAGTAGTCGGAATGAACTTTGCCATAATGAGGACTTGCCAATGTTAAGCTCTTTCCAAAAGTCTTACCTCTGATGAAGCAAGTTAAATGACACGTTCTGTTTGCTTAGCTAGCCAGCTACATGCCAAATGGATCGACTACCCTCACGTATCTGAAAATACATGATCATATGATCATGGAAAAACATGCAGTTACTTGCTGTATAACTCTGATAGAGCTACATTTGGAATAATCTGAACTGTGTAGTTCTTCAAGAGATGATCATATAAAAACCAAAAAGGAACAACATTTATTGAATGTTTATTGAAAACAGCACGTAGTTGTCAATGATTTTAGCGGAGCTGGGGGTCTCACCCCCCAGCAGCCAAATTGAACACTCAGCACCATATTGTGACGTTTTATGGATAACGACCTATACAATACAATACACTACAACACAATACAGTACAACACAATGGTTTGTACTTAAACTTCTCTGAGTCCTGTCTTCTGGGCTCATTATTAGTCTGTGCCTGACGTGTGAGTGACTCCCACACTTTCTGATGACAGTCTCACTGTGAAATAGAGGACATATAGATCATTTTACAGCCTGAGAGGCTCTGGCAGCTCTGACCTGTGTTTGCTTGGCTTTACGTTTCCATACTATACTGTATATTTGGAGAGCTGCAATTGTGAAGTGGAAAAAAGTAAATCTCCTGTGAGCTGGGAGTCCTGAAGAATAGTAGTGTTTGCTTTGGGTGTTCATCTCCTGCCCTCCCATCCCAAACTTCATTTTCTGATCATTACATCCCTTCCTCTATCCTCCTTCTATCTACACCCCTCCCTCCTCCTTCCCTCATTCCCTAGAGCCATATAGCACCCTTTAAAAAGATGTCACTAGAAGAAGATAAAACCACCATAGATTCTTAAAGTTAAAGGACTGATTACCGACCAAGCTCTGACATCCTCTAAACCCGAAGAGGAGAGTAGAGAGAATAAAATAGGAGAGTCCACCACTAGCTCACACCCAGTCCATTAAAACCCTAAGCCATCTCCATAATTAAAGCATTTTATTTGAACAATTCCCCATTAGAAGCTCTGGGAGTGGAGAAAGGGATAATGTGAGATTGGAAGCGACAGCAACATTCTCCACAGTGGCCTGGGCGCATTTAAACACACGCTGACTCATTAAAAATGCATCTACTTTTGTAGCGACATCACAGCTTAACAAAGCAATGACGGTTGAACATGTGCTTGGACACATGCAAAGAAGTACTCGCTCGCAAGCACATACACACACGCAAATATATACTTACATGTCCATTGGCAGACACTCACGCAACGCAACACACATGCACAAACACACACACGCACTCACGCATGCACCCACACACACTCCCATACACTCACACACCACTACCATACCAGAGAGTAAAGCACCCAGTTCAACTTGAAGCTCAGTTGGTAGAGCATGGGGCTTGCAACTCCAGGATTGTGGGTTTGATTCCAGTATGAAAAAGTATTTACAAATTTGACTCACTCAATATTGTCACTCTGGATAAGGGTGTATGCTAAATGATCAAAATGTAGCTACACATTTGTTCATGACGTGATGTGGGATTGCAGTGAATTTCTCAGCTACTGTATAGTTACAGCAAAAGCCCATTTATGCTTGTTCCGATAAAGAGTGTGATGCAATTGCGGAGCCTCCGAAGACATGCAGAGGCCAAATCAATCTCTATGCCATGCGCCTCTTCAATTTTGTAAGAATGTGGAGGGCTGCGTGTAGTTCCGAATTGACATGATTGGTTGATGGTAGGTGGGGGCGGGAGGTCCTGTATATAAACACAAAATCACTTCCTTGACAACTTCCTTCACCACAGCTCTGCTCTGCGAAGCGCAAAACGTATGGTTGCTCTGACTTCTGCGGAGGCTGCAGAAACCAGGTTGTGTCATATTATCAGTATATTATGGTTTAGTGGGACATGTTCAATAAGGAACCGCCACACACAACTCATCTAATGAGAGCTTCTCAAGGGAACTTCATCATAAAGCAAGTGTAACGGATCTCGTCCTCCTCTTCTGAGGAGGAGTAGCGAGAAGGGTCGGAGGACCAATGCGCAGCGTGGTAAGTTTAATCAACAAAACACTGGAACAAAACAATAAATGTGAATTAGCGAAACAGTCCCGTGTGGCAACAAGCACTGACACGGAAGACAAACACCCACAACTCAAAAGTGAAACCAGGCTACCTAAGTATGATTCTCAATCAGGGACAACGATTGACAGCTGCCTCTAATTGAGAACCATACTAGGCCAAACACAGAAATCCAAAATGATAGAAAAATGAACATAGACAACCCACCCAACTCACACCCTGACCATACAAAAACAAAGACATAACAAAGGAACTAAGGTCAGAACGTGACAGCAAGACAACAAGACAACAGCCACCACTTACCGTTCCATTGCATTTCTAAAGGCTTACTGTGTAAACTGTCTGTATAAAACTGACAGTCTGACAAAGGATACACATTCATTCAGTCACCATTAATATGGTCTGTTTCGATAACTGTCTGTCAAAGTCTGGAAAGACACCTGTATGACTCCATGGTAACTTTTCACTCACAGAGACTGTTTACCCTTCAGTCTGCGAACATATACTTTACACAGTCAATCTGGACTGTGTTTATATCTCCCAAGAGCACCACTTTATATCACTTTACCTTTCTAACTAGTACAGCTACTTGTGTGACTGACACCACAAGACTATGTTAAGCTGCTGAGCTAAAGCCTTTGCATAAACAGAATGCAGGTCTTCAGGTCTCAGGGAAATCATAGAGTATGCAGCTTCTGTGACTATGTAAGCCTGCTGAGATATCATTGCTGTGGGATGAAAACCTCTTATATCCAAAACAGAGGTTTTCATCCGACAGCAACTATATGCAGATATAGGTCTGTGGTAGTAGGAGGGAGTAGCGCTGTGCAGTAGCAGCAAGGTGAAAGAACCCTCTCTGTGATCAGGGGACGTACAGTGCCTTGCGAAAGTATTCGGCCCCCTTGAACTTTGCGACCTTTTGCCACATTTCAGGCTTCAAACATAAAGATATAAAACTGTATTTTTTTGTGAAGAATCAACAACAATTGGGACACAATCATGAAGTGGAACGACATTTATTGGATATTTCAAACTTTTTTAACAAATCAAAAACTGAAAAATTGGGCGTGCAAAATTATTCAGCGCCTTTACTTTCAGTGCAGCAAACTCTCTCCAGAAGTTCAGTGAGGATCTCTGAATGATCCAATGTTGACCTAAATGACTAATGATGATAAATACAATCCACCTGTGTGTAATCAAGTCTCCGTATAAATGCACCTGCACTGTGATAGTCTCAGAGGTCCGTTAAAAGCGCAGAGAGCATCATGAAGAACAAGGAACACACCAGGCAGGTCCAAGATACTGTTGTGAAGACGTTTAAAGCCGGATTTGGATACAAAAAGATTTCCCAAGCTTTAAACATCCCAATGAGCACTGTGCAAGCGATAATATTGAAATGGAAGGAGTATCAGACCACTACAAATATTCCAAGACGTGGCCGTCCCTCTAAACTTTCAGCACATACAAGGAGAAGACTGATCAGAGATGCAGCCAAGAGGTCCATGATCACTCTGGATGAACTGCAGAGATCTACAGACTACAGACTCCTACAGACTCTGTCCATAGGACAACAATCAGTCGTATATTGCACAAATCTGGCCTTTATGGAAGAGTGGCAAGAAGAAAGCCATTTCTTAAAGATATCCATAAAAAGTGTCATTTAAAGTTTGCCACAAGCCACCTGGGAGACACACCAAACATGTGGAAGAAGGTGCTCTGGTCAGGTGAAACCAAAATTGAACTTTTTGGCAACAATGCAAAACGTTATGTTGGGCGTAAAAGCAACACAGCACATCACCCTGAATACACCATCCCCACTGTCAAACATGGTGGTGGCAGCATCATGGTTTGGGCCTGCTTTTCTTCAGCAGGGACAGGGAAGATGGTTAAAATTGATGGGAAGATGGATGGAGCCAAATACAGGACCATTCTGGAAGAAAACCTGATGGAGTCTGCAAAAGACCTGAGACTGGGACGGAGATTTGTCTTCCAACAAGACAATGATCCAAAACATAAAGCAAAATCTACAATGGATTGGTTCAAAAATAAACATATCCAGGTGTTAGAATGGCCAAGTCAAAGTCCAGACCTGAATCCAATCGAGAATCTGTGGAAAGAACTGAAAACTGCTGTTCACAAATGCTCTCCATCCAACCTCACTGAGCTCGAGCTGTTTTGCAAGGAGGAATGGGAAAAAATGTCAGTCTCTCGATGTGCAAAACTGATAGAGACATACCCCAAGCGACTTACAGCTGTAATCACAGCAAAAGGTGGCGCTACAAAGTATTAACTTAAGGGCGCTGAATAATTTTGCACGCCCAATTTTTCAGTTTTTGATTTGTTAAAAAAGTTTGAAATATCCAATAAATGTCATTCCACTTCATGATTGTGTCACAATTGTTGTTGATTCTTCACAAAAAAATACAGTTTTATATCTTTATGTTTGAAGCCTGAAATGTGGCAAAAGGTCGCAAGGTTCAAGGGGGCCGAATACTTTCGCAAGGCACTGTATCCACAAAATGTCTCAGAGTAGAAAATTGGTCGAAAGTGCTGAGAATAGTGACATTTTACTCCTACTATTTTGGGTAAAAGTAAATGTAAGCCTCTTTAGTCATAAGAGTTCCACCTAGCTTTTTAGGAGACTTTAGCTATTTAGGAGACTTCATGAGCTGTCCTAACCAGGTAAGAGTTACCAGCAGGTGTCTTGATAATAGAAAAAGGCAGCGAGTCAGTTCCTGCACCAGACAGGCAACTGCTTTGGAGTTGAAAGAATGTTTTGATATTTTTATATGATCAACTTTTAAATAATCTAGACCTACATGCAACAGTATCTCGTTTGACAATGATTTTGACAAAGATTTCACAAGGCCTATTTCACATGACATGCCTAAATATTTAGGCACCTCTAGGCTAATAAATAATCACATATTTAGATTTATATATTTCATTAACCTATCATGTTATCCATTTGGAGAGCAATCACTTTGTTAAAAAATATGCATAAATTGGACATGCCTATAAGTCGGGCAATTGAAAGCATCTACGGCCTGTGTTAACATTGATTGTGTTTGGTTAAAATTATAGATGTTTCAAAGGTTTTATGCAACATTATCGGCAAGTGACAATGCCTACGGTGCCAAAGCGATTTAAAGTTGTTGAACGGGAGTGATGTGTGTGTTGATATAACGGTAGTACTATAAAATAACATTATTAAAAATATAATAAAAGGTTATGAATGTCTTAGTCCCCCCCTAGCCCCCTCCTGGCCCTCTCCTAGCCATGTCTTAGTCCCCCTAGCCCCCTCCTGGCCCTCTCTTGTCCACATCTTAGTCCCCCCTAGCCCTCCCCCTGGCCCTCTCCTAGCCACGTCTTAGTCCCCCCCGAGCCCCCTCCTGGCCCTCTCCTAGCCATGTCTTTGCCCCCCCTCTAGCCCCCTCCTGGCCCTCTCCTAGCCATGTCTTAGTCCCCCCCTAGCCCCCTCATGGCCCTCTCCTAGCCATGTCTTAGTCCCCCCAGTCCCCTCCTGGCCCTCTCCTAGCCACGTCTTAGTCCCCCCTAGCCCCCTCCTGGCCCTCTCCTAGCCACGTCTTAGTCCCCCCTAGCCCCCTCCTGGCCCTCTCCTAGCCATGTCTTAGACCCCCCTAGCCCCCTCCTGGCCCTCTCCTATCCACATCTTAGCCCCCCCCCCCTAGTCCCCTCCTGGACCTTTTCTAGCCCCATCCTAGCCCACTCCTAGCCCCCAGCTACCCCCTGCCTCATAGCCTTCACTTGTACTGAGCTCTGTGGGTCATCATGTATGTTCCCACAGGCAGGGGCTATAGAGATGTCATCAATAGAGAACACATCAATTGAGCAGAGAAATGTTGGCCTATTATAAAACGTCAATGTTTCTGGACATAAACCTGCGGATGAAAGGCAGGAAAAAACACACTCAAAGTAACTAATTACTTCACAACCTGTTGGCAATGCAATACATGACAACTACTTCTGTATAAAAACACAAAGACCAGCCATCAACACATTGGTTCTTATTATGTTGCATTCACAAAGCAGACTCTTCAGATGCTGACGGAGTGACATGAACATTCAAAGATTCCTGTACAAAAGGCATTCAACAGACCTTCAATGATAACAGATTGGTGCTTCTGCCTGCCTGCATACACACCATCCCTCTCCTCTCTCTCCTGCATTGAAATCCTTTGTGGCTCCTGGGACTGGCTTGCCTTTATAAAACATTTATATCGGAGGACACCGCGCAACTGCAAGTGTGTAAAATTCTTACGAGGGAAGTTTGCCGGTCACTGGAGGAGCACAATGCCTCATGGAGGACGGTGTTTCCAATTAATTGACTTTAATTCACTGTAATGTGGTGTGTTCCTCGCCCACTCTTCATAATTGCATCGTGCCAAACGCCCAGCCACCGTACAGTCAATTAAAACATAATACAAATTGAGTTAAGCAGCTTCCGATTTCTCTCTCTGTGAATAGTTTTTTTTCTCTCCAAGCAACGAACAATTATATAAGGGCACAAGGCGAGACCCAAATGCAAACACAGGAGACAGATGGTTGAGCTCCAATATTTATTAGACCAAAAGGTGTAGGCAAAAGGCAGGTAGGGGACAGGCGAGAGTTCATTAACCAGGTCAGAGTCCAAACAGTACCGGGCGATAGGCAGGCTCGAGGTCAGGACAGGCAAGGGTTCAGTGAACAAGTCCATGTCCAAACAGTACAAGGGGATAGGCAGGCTTGAGGTCAGAACAGGCAGCGTGGTCATGCAGGCGGATTCGGCGTCAGGACAGGCAAGGGTCAAAACCAGGAGGGCTAGGAATAAACAGAGACTGAGAAAAATAGGAGCTAGGAGAAACGTTGGTTGACTTGGCAAAACCAGACAAACTGGCACAGAGAGACAGGAAACTCAGGGATAAATACACCAGGAACTAATGGGGAGGTGGGTGGAGAAAATCACAAAGACAGGTGAAACAGAACAGGGCGTGACAAATTAACTGCCAAAGAGAAAACAGACAATGGTAATTCATGAGCCGGCAGTCTTAAGCTGCCTCATGCTGCAGTCAAATACATGTTTTCACGTTTAATGGTGTTTTCTATCTTTTGAGAGATGTTGGTTGAGTGTGTCCCTGCAGGCCACAGGGAGCCCTCTAGAGACAACACCAGGCAGTGAAGGGTGTGTCTCTTCTCTCCAGTTGAGATGTCTGTGTATATTGTCTATGTAACACCACAAGTAATCTATGTAATAAACCCACACTCATATGCAGGGATTCCACATAATGTCCTCTACTGTAACTGTTCTGTAGTATTATCTCTCGGCCTGTGATTGAGTGTGGCAGTAAAAAGTCCCAGAGAGAGATGTGGAAGGCATGTGGAATGATTACCAGATATGGCTGGGTAATTTCCCTCGCCACCCGCCGCTGCCGTTCCCACCATCGTTTGTCAACTGCCACTGACTCTGGTGGTAGCAATTGTGCCAACAGTAGTCAATCACAACGCTTATGAATCCAAGCAGCAGTTAATCGCCCTGGTTAGCACTTTGCGTCACCAGTTATTCCCTACGCTATAGGGATCTGAGCAGCAGTCAACCAGCAGTCAATTGCTAGGTTTATGAATCTGAACCAGCAGTCAATGGCTGTGTTTATGATTTGTTATAGACACATCTGGTGGATCCAGCTGGTAGCATGAATACTATACTGGCAGGAACACTGGAGTCCAGGAGAGATGAATAACACCTGCTTAGTTTAGCAGCAACACAAATCCAAGGAGATCAAATCCTTCACACTGCTCTGTTTGTGATAAAATACATCATCACAGCTAGCCATATTTGAGCTTTTACTGTTTTGATCTAAGTCAATACAAATTCTGCAGACATTTTTTTTAATATAAAAAGTGAATATGTGTTATTTATTTTATGGATATATTTTCAGAAATAGTGTCTCCTTGTTGAACATATGAATATATAGTTACCACAATAAGGAAGCAGTAAGATTTACTCCAAATTTTAGATTGACTGATCACATCTAAATTGACTGATCAAAATCCCAATCCTGCCTGGAAACGTCATCAGTGGAGTCATCTCTGATTGACTCTAAAGGTGGTGTGATGGTTACCTCTTTTCCGCCTCCCCCTGCCTCCTCCGTCTCCCTCCGCCTCCCCCATCTTCCTCCCACACTGCAGGCCCAGTGAGAGACTCCCACTCGTCTCACTTGGTCTCCCTTATCTTCTCTCCCCCATACGACCTGTTCCCTCCCCTCCACCTCCCCCTGGCTCTCCCTCGGCCTCCCACAGTGAGACTCCCACTCTCCTGGCAGGGTCTCCCCTCTCCTCTCCCCCTTTGGGGAGGTCTGACTGGGGCTAAATGGATTCCGCTCTGCCACTCTCTTATCATAACTGTCTGCCATTCTGTCAGTGCAGAGCCAAACCGCAAATGCAATTCTCCCACCCCATGGTAGGCCGACTGAGCACCAAGGCATCTGTTACAGTTAATAAAGTCCTGGCAACCAGGGAGAGAGTGTTTCTGCTGTTTATAGGTCGGTCATGGCTGTTTAAATGGGTTTACTGTACAGTCTGTGGCTGTATATACTGTATCTGAAAAAGAGGCAGAACTGCATGTATAGTTATAGGTAGGAGGAAGTGTATTCCTAACGGTGGATGAATCAGTTGGGTTATTATTATTCTAATGGACTTTATTAGTATAATTTCCATTGAACATTATTTAGGTATCATACATTCAGTCTCAGATACAAATGCCTCACACACATATCAAAACAAATTACTAATATCTCATAAACTTTTGTGGATTAGGACACTTTTCGATTCTTACTCATATGGAGCCCCATCTAAAATGTTGTGGACACACCTGAGAATGTGTACGGAACTATAGGTTTGAGGAAGAAAAAAAAAGGTTTTCGCAACCTTTTAACCACAAATGTGTGCAGTGGCCCACATTTTGCGTACTTGATGCACATGTGCTTTGCAAAGTTGCAGAACGGTTTACAGCATGGAGAAGATCATTTTTGCCCTGTTCGACCAAAGCTATATGTCACGTGTGCTCCCTCTCCGACCTCTAGGTCACCAGGCTGTTCATTGTGGCGCAAACCTGTCACCATCGTTACACTCACCTGGAATCTATCACTTCCCTGATTACCTTCCCTATATATGTCACTCCCTTTGGTTCCTTCTCTATATATGTCACTCCCTTTGGTTCCTTCCCTGTATATGTCACTCCCTTTAGTTCCTTCCCTATATATATCACTCCCTTTGGTTCCTTCCCTATATATGTCACTCCCTTTGGTTCCTTCCCTATATATATCACTCCCTTTGGTTCCTTCCCTATATATGTCACTCCCTTTGGTTCCTTCCCTATATATATCACTCCCTTTGGTTCCTTCCCTATATATGTCACTCCCTTTGCTTCCTTGCCTATATATGTCACTCCCTTTGGTTCCTTCTCTATATATGTCACTCCCTTTGGTTCCTTCCCTGTATATGTCACTCCCTTTGGTTCCTTCCCTATATATATCACTCCCTTTGGTTCCTTCCCTATATATGTCACTCCCTTTGCTTCCTTGCCTATATATGTCACTCCCTTTGGTTCCTTCCCTATATATGTCACTCCCTTTGGTTCCTTCCCTATATATATCACTCCCTTTGGTTCCTTCCCTATATATGTCACTCCCTTTGCTTCATTGCCTATATATGTCACTCCCTTTTGTTCCTTCCCTATATATGTCACTCCCTTTGGTTCCTTCCCTATATATATCACTCCCTTTGGTTCCTTCCCTATATATGTCACTCCCTTTGCTTCATTGCCTATATATATCACTCCCTTTGGTTCCTTCCCTATATATGTCACTCCCTTTGGTTCCTTCCCTATATATATCACTCCCTTTGGTTCCTTCCCTATATATGTCACTCCCTTTGCTTCCTTGCCTATATATGTCACTCCCTTTGGTTCCTTCTCTATATATGTCACTCCCTTTGGTTCCTTCCCTGTATATGTCACTCCCTTTGGTTCCTTCCCTATATATATCACTCCCTTTGGTTCCTTCCCTATATATGTCACTCCCTTTGCTTCCTTGCCTATATATGTCACTCCCTTTGGTTCCTTCCCTATATATGTCACTCCCTTTGGTTCCTTCCCTATATATATCACTCCCTTTGGTTCCTTCCCTGTATATGTCACTCCCTTTGGTTCCTTCCCTATATATGTCACTCCCTTTGCTTCCTTGCCTATATATGTCACTCCCTTTGCTTCCTTGCCTATATATGTCACTCCCTTTGGTTCCTTCCCTATATATGTCACTCCCTTTGGTTCCTTCTCTATATATGTCACTCCCTTTGGTTCCTTCCCCAGGCGTCATTGTTTCTGTTTCTGTGTCATGTCTGTGTGTTGGTCGTGGTTTCTTGTTTTGTATTATGTTACGTTTATTTATTAAAACACTTGCTCCCTGAACTTGCTTCCCGACTCTCAGCGCACATCATTACACTATATCAGAACAGATGAAAGTTATTCTCCTAATTTGTTTCTATTCTTCTGTCACTTCATCTCGAGCAACATCAATAAAATGAACTGGTTGTTCCCATATAGAGTACTGATTTCAAATCACTAGCTTGCCCTGCATGATGGCATGCTAAATTAATATTAATTTTGCACCCCATTCTGTTGGCTGGTTTCGTGAAAACCCAAGTGTAGTAATGGTGAATTGTCTCTGTGTCATTCTTCCCTGAGACAAATTTCCAGTCCTTCAGACAGTATCGTCTCGTCTCTAACTACACAAAAGTCATAAAAGGAGCGGTGAATCCTCTAAGTCAAGTCAACTACTGAACTACCCCCCCCCCCAAGATAAATTATTAGTTACATCGCAGGACCCGATAGGTCTGTATTCCCCTTTGATATAAACCACAATCACCCGGAATCCTGATCTCTAGATTCATCCCACATCAGATCCAGCCCTGAGGAGAGAAAGGAGAAAATGGAGAGAGATAGAGGAAGAAAGGAAGAAAGAAGAGGCCAAAGAGGGGACTCCAATCTCCATTGTAGATTTACTTATGTGTCAGATCTTTATGTGGTCGAAATGGAAAAGAGAATTGGGCTGTGTTTACAGCCCCATAAACCTTTCTTTTAAACCCAAGGACTTGGCCACCCTGAAAGTGTGTCTCAGCCTCCATAAAGCTAAGGCTAATGCTGTCTTTTAAACCTGATGAAACATTTATCGATTCTTTTTAGATCTTGTTTTATTTGCGCCTCCCAACCTTCCCAATTCCCATCTAATGGGCTGAGAGAGCAAGCTGGTCTCAGAGGATTTCGTACTATTCTGTACTTATGTATTAATTTGTGGTGGTCCATTACCCATTTCGTATGATATGTTATGAATTACAATTATTATTATATGTTATACATTTGTAAAATGTACAATATGTTACGAATTTTCAAAAAGTATGATATTTTTCAAAATCTAGCAAGGTGCCTAGGTGGCTAATGTTAGCTAGTTCCCTAATGCTAACTAGGCTAGGTATTAGGGTTAGGGGTTAGGTGTTAGGGTTACGTTTAGGAGTTAGGTAAAGGTTTAAGGTTAGGGTTAGGGTTGGCTAACATGCTAAGTAGTTGCAAAGTAGCTAAAAGGCAGTAAGTAGTTGAACGTTGATCATTAGCTAAAATGCTAAAGTTGTCCGTGATGAGATTCAAAGCGCAACATTTGGGTTGCTAGATGTTTACTTTATACGCCCACCCATCCACCCTGACCAACCACCTTCCTCTCGTTTTTGCCTTAAGTAACCATCTGAATATGTAACCATACCAAACATAACATATCATACTAAATGGAGTGTCTCGTATTTACATACAGAACAATATGAAATGTTCTGAGACCAGGTTGGAGAAAGAGTGTAGCTAAGGAGAAAGGTGATATGTGTCCTCCTTCAATACATTTTAATTAATGAAATGGATTTCTCTTGCATTTCCTGCATAGATTTCCCATGATATAGAGTTCACAAAATTAGTCTGGTCCCCCTGAGAAACAGGATGACCCCCATGACAAATGACCTTTGACCCTGTTGTCCTCTGTTTAGAACCTCATAGAAGAACCGATTCCCAGATCAATGTGGATTTGTCAAATCGGTATTGTTGCCCAGGCGTAGTGTTGTATTCCTGATTTATGGATATTTAGATGAATTTCAAGAACACTCGTAGATGTTTTATCACTATTAGTCAAAAGGTCATTGAGAAGTTCAACTCTCTTGAGGGGCAATAGGGTAAAACCTCACATCCACTTTTTTGTTGGGGTCACAAATAAGGACATGATGAGTGAAAAATGACATAATGAAGATTTTATTGATGTAGCGTTGCTGGTGTAAATCCTCATTGAGATGTTTATATACGTATGGCAAAGCTTCACCGGCTTCTGAGATATGGCAACCCTGACAATCATTTTTCATTATATAAGTGACCTAATGGATTGAGAGGCTGTTGAGAGGTCTAGCTTTTGTATGCTGCTTTACCTTGACCGTTTACCTTATTACTCTTTCTTAGCTGCCTAATTCTGTTAACTGTAACACGTCTTGTTTATTTCTAGTCATTATGCTAACAACAGGGTAATTCCAAATGAACTGAATAATGTGTTTCAGAAAGGTTGATTAGGACATTAATTGTTATGCTACTTTCAAAATAAAGAAGAACCAATTTCCAGGATGTAATTACGACTGGTTTCTTAATAGACTGTTCTAATGACCCTGGCCTTGGTTTATTTTGGCAAGGCCCACAACATGACTACATAATTAGACCATGACAAATCATAGACAATGCCTGTTCTGTTTAAAGGGAATGTAATTTCAAAATGACTTAATGGCCTCTATGTAATATCAATATAACATGTTTGTGTCCCAAATGCCCTTTGGGTCATTATCAAAAGTAGTGCAATACATAAAGAATAGTGTCCCAATTGGGATCAACACACTATATATTTAAGGTATATACTGCATATATTAAACATTTAAAAGCTATATATCTATTAGCTATAGTGATGAACAATTCTAACAACATGAATGTCAAATGCAAAAATCTATTCAGCCTCCAGAAATATATGCAATATATATAAACTACTGGTCCAAAGTTTTAGAAAACCTACTCATTCAAGAGTTTTTTATTTTGTACTATTCTGCATAGTTTTGATGTCTTCACTATTATTATACTATGAAATATCACATACTGTACGGAATTATGTAGTAACCAAAAAAGTGTGAAACAAATCACAATATGTTTTATATTTGAGATTCTTCAAATAGCCACCCTTTGCCTTGATGACAGCTTTGCACACTCTTGGCATTCTCTCAACCACCTACATGAGGTAGTCACCTGGAATGCATTTCAATTAACAGGTGTGTCTTGTTAAAAGTTAATTTGTGGAATTTCTTTCCTTCTTAATGCGTTTGAGACAATCAGTTGTGTTGTGACAAGGTAGGGGTGGTATTCAGAAGATAGCCCTCTTTGGCAAAATACCAAGTCCATATTATGGCAAGGACAGCTCAAATAAGCAAAGAGAAACAACAATCCATCATTACTTTAAGACATGAAGGTCAGTCAATACGGAAAATGTCAAGAACTTTGAAAGTTTCTTAAAGTGCAGTCCCAAAAACAATCAAGTGCTATGATGAAACTGGTTCTCATGAGGACCACCACAGGAATGGAAGACACAAAGTTACCTCTGCTGCAGACGATAAGTTCATTCGAGTTACTATCCTCAGAAATTGCAGCCCAAACAAATGCTTCACAGAGTTCAAGTAACAGACACATCTCAACATCCACTGTTCAAAGGAGACTGCGTGAATCAGGCCTTCATGGTAGAATAGCTGCAAAGAAACGACTGCTAAAGGACACCAATAAGAAGTGACTTGCTTGGGCCAAGAAATACGAGCAATGGACATTAGACCGGTGGAAATCTGTCCTTTGGTCTGGAGTCCAAATTGGAGATTTTTGGATCCAAAGGCCGTGTCTTCGTGAGACGCAGAGTAGTTAAATAAAGGTTAAATAAAAATAATACAAAAATAAAAAAGCGGGACAGATGATCTCCCCATGTGTGGTTCCCACCGTGAAGCAAGGAGGAGGTGTGATGGTGTGGGGGTGCTTTGCTGGTGACACTGTCTGTGATTTATTTAGAATTCAAGACACACTTAACCAGTATGGCTACCACAGCATTCTGCAGCAATACGCCATCCCATCTGGTTTGCGCTTCATGGGACTATCATTTGTTTTTCAACAGGACAATGACCCAACACACCTCCAGGAGGTGTAAGGGCTATTTGACCAAGAAGGAAGAACGAGAGTGATGGAGTGCTGCATCAGCTGCCCTGGCTGTCACAATCATCCAACCTCAATCCAATTGAGATGGTTTGGGATGAGTTGGACAGCAGAGTGAAGGACAATCAGCATATGTGGGAACTCCTTCATGACTGTTGGAAAATCATCCCTAATGAAGTTGGTTGAGAGAATGCCAAGAGTGTGCAAAGCTGTCATCTAGGCAAAGGGTGGCTACAATGAAGAATCTAAAATCTGAAATATATTTAGATTTGTTTAACACTTTTTTGGTTACTACATGATACCATGTGTTATTTCATACTTTTGATGTCTTCACTATTATTCTACAATGTAGAAAATAGTACAAATAAAGAAAAACCCTTGAATGAGTAGGTGTGTCCAAACATTTTACTGGTACTGTACATGGAAGCATTGTTAAGCCTATTTCTGTTCTGTGAGCCCATTGCATCTGGTCTCTCAGCTCTCATCTCAAACAACCTCATGGGGTTAAATGCTGAAGTGACAACCTCAATGATCGTGAATGGAGGTCACTGGGGATATTTTAAGCTGGGGGAGAGAGAGAGAAATAGAAATAAAAATAGAAATAGAGAAAGAGCTTGGTGCTTACAGGCACTGAACCCCCTGTGGTGACCATTATCCCTCCTGTGCTGAATAAAGATTTACCAAATGGTTGAGAGCTCAATTGACCATAGCTGTGATCTCCAAAGTAAGTTAGGCAGAGACCCTATGTAATGTGAGACCCTATGAGCTTTTATTTCATGTACACTGCACATATGGCTGGATGGTTGGTTCAATGTTTGGTTGGTAAGCACACAGCTCTGTACAAGGTTAAGAGTAACATACTTTAGGTCCTATTTCACCCTGGTGAAAACATGGTATTGTTTCGAGCCATTGAACGGCACAGACCTGGTATTGTCAGGGTAACAGTGTAGGTAGAGATATGTTGTAGGCTATAGTAAGTAGCGAGTGAGGTAAGCAGTGTAGAGGAGGCACAGGTCTGTAAACTGATAAAAAGTGTTACGTTAATATTACAAAAGTAGACGTATGTCTTCTTTCTACATGTCACGATAAATAAACAGAGCTACATTACTACAAAACATACTACAAAACACACACACAATCCTCACCTACACACACTCCAGGCAAGCTGCAAGGCCAAAGTGGGAAGTTCTGGGGTAAAATCAGAGCATATCCCTTGCTGATTTGTGCCATAATGAAATATGACAAGTGATTTATGTGGAGCATTAATGATGTTCTGGGAGGCAATTTGTTACAGTGAGGATGCACAGACGTTGGCCCTGTTCATAATTGAATCACACACACAATAATGAATCGCACACTTTGTCTGCACAGCCTGTTTGTCTTTGTTACAGCCTGATGTTGTTTTTATATGAATAAATCATCTCACATAATACACAGGAAAATTGTAGCTGTGATGAAAAACCATATTTCATATACACTACCAGTCAAAAGTTTTAGAACACCTACTCATTCAAGGGTTTTCCTTTATTTTTACAATGTAGAATAATAGTGAAGACATCAAAACTATGAAATAACACATATGGAATCATGTAGTAACCAAAAAGTGTTAAACAAATCAAAATATATTAGAGATTCTTCAAAGTAGCCACCTTTTGCCTTGATGACAACTTTGCACACTCTTGACATTGTCTCAAACAGCTTCACCTGGAAAGCTTTTCCAACAGTCTCAAAGGAGTTCCCACATAGGCTGAGCACTTGTGGCTGCTTTTCCTTCACTCTGCGGTCCAATTTATCCCAAGCCATCTCAATTGGGTTGAGGTCGGGTGATTGTGGAGGCCAGGTCATCTGATGCAGCACTCCATCACTCTCCTTATTGGTCAAATAGCCCTTACACAGCATGGAGGTGTGTTTTGGGTCATTGTCCTGTTGAAAAACAAAGGATAGTTCCACTAAACGCAAACCAGATGAGATGGCGTATCGCTGCAGAATGCTGTGGTAGCCATCCTGGTTAAGTGTGCCTTGAATACTAAATAAATCACAGACACTGTCACCAGAAAACACCCCCACACCATCACACCTCCTTCTTCATGCATCTTGGTGGGAACCACACATGCGGAGATCATCCGTTCACCTACTCTGCATCTCACAAAGACACGGCGGTTGGAACCAAAAATCTCAAATTTGGAGATCAAAGAACAGATTTCCACCGGTCTCATGTCCATTGCTTGTGTTTCTTGGCCCAAGCAAGTCTCTTCTTCTTATTGGTGTCCTTTAGTAGTTGTTTCTTTGCAGCAATTCTACCATGAAGGCCTGATTCATGCAGTCTCCTCTGAACAGATGTGCCTGTTACTTGAAATCCGTGAAGCATTTATTTGGGCTGCAATTTCTGAGGTTGTTAACTAATGAACTTATCCTCTGCGGCAGAGGTAACTATGTGTCTTCCTGTCCTGTGGCGGTCCTCATGAGAGCCAGTTTTATCATAGCACTTGCTGGTTTTTCTACTGCACTTGAAGAAACTTTCAAAATTCTTGAAATCTTCCGGATTGACTGACCTTCATGTCTTAAATAATGATGGATTGTCGTTTCTCTTTGCTTATTTGAGCTGTTGTTAACATAATATGGAATTGGTCTTTTACCAAATAGGGTATATTCTGTAACCCCCCCCCCCCCTACCTTGTCAAAACACAACTGATTGTTTCAAACGCATGAAGAAGGAAATAAATTACACAAATGAACTTTTAACAAGGCACAACTATTCATTGTAATGCATTCCAGGTGACTACCTCATGTAGCTGGTTGAGAGAATGCCAAGAGTGTGCAAAGGGTGGCTACTTTGAAGAATCTCAAATATAACATATATGTTGATTTGTTTAACACTTTTTGAGGTAATTACATGATTCCATATGTGTTATTTCATAGTTTTGATGTCTTCACTATTATTCTACAATGTGGAATGTAGTAAAAATAAAGAAAACTTTGGAATGAGTAGGTGTGTCCAAACCTTTGACTGGTACTGTAAGTTTTCTCCTCGAAACAATTATTTATATTTTAGTGTCGAACTTTGCTTTTTGAGAGGCATACTTAATGGTTAAAATCCTCTGAGACATATCAGACTTGTAAATTATGTGCTTTTAAACACTACCACCCCCATGCACTACAAAGTGTATATTGTACCATGCTCTAGCCCATGCAGAACATCACAGTATTATATCTAGTGTCATTGTATTGATTGCATTGCATCCAATAGAACAGTAGAGTACTTGAAGAGAGAAACACACAGACAGATTCTCAGTAAGATGTTTTTACCACTTGAGGCTTCTGTTTGCCATGTTTCTATTGGTTCGTGATATGATTACCCAGCTCTGTCATAAATGGCTGCTCTTTCTTCAAATACTACATTAATTAATCACACTGTTTAATTAAGAGTTGATTTATCCAATGGGTGGCTTGGTGACTATTTTATTCAGTGGCGTGCCACTCACTTTCCTGCAACATTGTAATTAGATAATGTATTAAATTCCCTTTGGAGACATCAGAAGAGGATTGATGAAGCACACGCACACACACACACACGCACAGGCACACACACACACACACACACACACACACACACACACACACACACACACACACACACACACACACACACACACACACACACACACACACACACACACACACACACACACACACACACACACACACACACACACACACACACACTGTGCATTGGATGGGTAGTATCAATTAATGATTGACTACACATGGCAGTAGTTTTTACTCATGGTGTTTGAAGTCTGATGATGGTAGTGGAAGTGGCCCTGATATGCTGTCAGTATCCTCAGGGATGGACTGTGAATGAATGTCCCATCATGTTTCTGCTGCACGGGCAGGAAATCTCATAAAAAATGACATATGAATTATTATTGCATCTTTAATGTGCCACTCATATTATCAATCTGTAGGCTGTCTGTCCACCCCCCATCACCACTCACACTGGAGAGGGTTGTTTCTGTTAGGGAACTGCAGCGCACACAGAACATAGTGTAGAGTGGAAAACCGACATCATCTTCCTTATCAGGAAAAGTCTTCCTCCACACAAGTCTACCAACCAACTACATGCAACTTTTGTCTCTACACATTGATGCTCTTATGACATTTTATAATCTCTCTCTCTCTGCCCCCCACCTTATCTCTCTCTTGATCACTCTTCCCCCTCTCTTTCTCCCTCACCCTCTCCTCGGTCGGTGTTGGAGACATACATCTTTATTAAAATAGATGGCAGTGTTGGTTCAGGGGTGTGAGAGTCTCTCTGTCTTGTGATGGGTGCTAGCTGATTATTCCCAGCTGCTGTTGACTTATGTGTGGCTGCCTAGTAAAAAGGCTGAGTAATAGCCTGCTGTGATGAGGACTGTCGCCCATGTTACACGTCACAAGCAGGCAGGGTGGTAAGAAGGGACATCATGCAAGGAGGGGGAGGGTGGAGGGGCACCCAGACCAGTAAAGGAGCTGTGGATGGAGTGGTCTGAGTGGAGAGGGTGGTCAGTGAGGCAATAGGCTATAGAGCAGAGTGGACCAGGGGAGAGGATACAGCTGTACATAGATGAACTGGTACATCCACACACACACATATGCATGGACTGTCAGTTAGTCTTACTAATTAGCTAATTTGCTTACATTAAGTGTCCAGTAACTAATGCTTTATAAGATATTTTATATTTAAGACATTTCTTAATTCCTTTCATTACATTTTTGGGATTTGTGTGTATTGTTTTGTATTGTTAGGTATTACTACAATGTTGGAGCTTTAAACATAAGCATTTTGCTGCACCTGCGATAACATCTGAAAAATATGTGTGCTGTGAGGGCTGATGTACGTAGGTAGTTCTGTTCAGCAGTATATCTGAGTCAGTTCCAGGTCTCTAATTACTTACTGGAGGCTTTAGATGACGATAATTAACCCTGTTCTACGTTTCTCCCAGAAGGTGCTGTGACTTCTACCTTTAGTAGTTCTCCCTCTGAAGCATAAAGGGGCAAACTCTTCTAACCTCTGGAGATTTGGTTGTTTGATTCAACCAAATTGATGTTTGGTTCTCTGTCTGGTTTCCTGCCCCTCACCTCCCTTTGTGGCTACTTTGATCATTTTTATCAAAGCAACACACTGTAGAGACAAATGAGTCAAACCATTTTACCAGTGCCAGTGGGATGGATTCTCTGAATGGAAGTGCTGTGAAGAGACACAGTGAAAGGCTGATGACTCCATCCACTCTAATGAATACAGCCATCTGGTTTGGTTTCAGCTCTCTGTCACAGGAGGAAAAGACAGTAATTGTGCCTGGGTCATACTTTCACCCACATCTTACCCTCGGGCCAAAAGGCATTGCCAACACAATGTGCCAGAAGTAGCGTACAAATAGTATAAAGTTCATAAAGTGAGGAATGCGTCAGGCAGTTTTTTGATAAATTATTTCTGACAAATATGACATCTCTACTTCAGAAATTTTGACAGTGTACCAAATAATTTTCACGGGGGGCGAATAATCTTGCCAGAAGAGATATTATGTTAATTACAGTTATGTTATTTCCCCTTTGGAGGTGAGGGCAGAAACTGACAGGAGAAAGAGGACACATTTTGTTCTCTGGGGCTCGTAGAGATGATGTCATTGTCTAGTGTAAGACTTATGGCTGTCTTCACAACATCAATTTGATTTATAAATCGATATATTCAAATGCATGAAATCTATTTTTCTGATTAAAAATCTGCTCACTAATTATTTGCTATGCTGCAATGATCCTGCAAGGAGACTTGCACAAAGGAGGGAACTACAGTAACTTGTTGGCCTAGCAAGTTAACATATGACACCTGGCTACTGAACTACACAGAGTTAGATCTGATGTGACCTTGCCTTTGCTCTCCTACTGTATGAATGATGGTAAGGCTTAATCAAAACCTGCCAGCATTCAATTTAAACATGAATTTGAAATTAAATGTAAACTTAACATGGTCCTCTCAACTGTTATGAAGAAGGCATGGCAACGCCTCTTCTCCCTAATTTTTTGGCATTGGCCCCTCAGACCCTCAGGAACTTTTACAGCTGCATTGAGAGCATTCTGACTGGTTGTATCACCGTCTGGTATGGCATCTGAACCGTCCACGACCGGAAGGCCCTACAAAGAGTTATGTGGATGGCCCGACCCATCACTGGGGGCGAGCTCCAAGCCATCCTGGACGTACATGCCAGACGGTATCTGAGAAAGGCACGGAAAATTGCCAAAGACTCCAGCCACCCGTTACATGGACTGTTCTTCATGCTCCTGTCCAGCAAGCAGTACCGGTGCATTAAGGCTCAGACAAAGAATCCTAAACAGCTTCTATCCCATGGTCATAAGAATTAAATGGCTAACAACTACTTATCTCTTTCACCCACAGACTATCCATCTATTTATCCTGCTACTGGTCACTGTTACTGCTGTTTACATGTACACTGTAAAAATGAAGTGCGTTGTAACATTAAAAGTAGTGACAACTGAGCTGCTACCAACTTAAAGGAGATGAAACATTAACTTTGCTGGAGTATTGAAACACATGGTTCTGAGGGTATTGGGACAGATTTAAGGTGCACTGATACATTCATCCCAAGGTGTTCTGAAACATGACATGGTATGTAACACCACATAATCAAGAGTTGTGCAACACCTTGCCAGAGACTGGGAGATCTAACCTGGAAAATCTTGAAAACACTATAATGGTGTTTTGAGTCCTGCGTAGTGCAGAATTACATGACTTCTCTTCTGGTGTTATTTCCTCTCTCTAAAGCTCCCAACCACTGTGATGCTGATTCGAATCCTGCCTAGTGCAGAATTGCATCCCTTCTTCTGGAGTTTCCAAATATCGTAAATGGAAGTCCCTCCTCTTATTGTGTATTCCCTGCTCTTATATGTTGCGTTTATAAACTCCTCATCTGTAATTCCAAAAGAAAAATTATGCTCAAATAAAGGACACAATATATGTTTTTGGGTGTAAAAATACAAATTAATATGTTTGTTCAGGTTAAAACCTCTCTGGGATAGCGTCCCACCTCTCCAACAGCTAGTGAAATTGCAGTGTGCCAAATTCAGACAACAGGAATCTCATAATTAAAATTCATCAAACATACACCATTTTAAAGATTAACTTCTTGTTAATCCAGCCACAGTGTCTGATTTCAAAAAGGCTTTACGGCGAAAGCATACCTTGCGATTATTTAGGTCAGTGCCTAGCCACAGAAAACCATACAGCCATTTTCCAAAGAAGGAGAGGTGTCACAAAAGACAGAAATAGCATTAAAATGAATCACTAACCTTTGATGATCTTCACCAGATGGCACTCCCAGGACTCCATGTTAGACAATAAATGTGTGTTTTGTTCGATAAAGTTCATCTTTATGTCCAAAAACCTCATTTGAAATTGGTGGGTTATGTTCAGAAATACATTTTCTCAAACAAACATCCATTGAAAGTGCAGAGAGCCACATCAAATTACAGAAATACTCATCATAAACATTGATCTAATATACAAGTGTTTTACCTATGATTATAGATAAACTTCTCCTTAATGCAACCGCTGTGTCAGATTTCACAAAAACTTTACGGTAAAAGCACACCATGCAATTATGTTAGGTCAGCGCCTAGCCACAGAAAAACATACATAAGACATTTTTCAACCAAGGAGAGGTGTCACAAAACTTAGAAATAGCATTATAAATATTCACTTACCTTTGATGATCTTCATTGGAATGCACTCCCAGGAATCTCAGTTCACAATAAATGTTTGTTTTGTTCGTTAAAGTCCATCATTTATGTCCAAATACCTCCCTTTTGTTCGCACGTTTAGTTCATAAATCCAAATTCACAAGGCGCAGGTACTTATTCCAGACGAAAAGTCAAAACAGTTCCATTACAATTTGTAGAAACATGTCAAACTATGTATATAATCAATCTTTAGGATGTTTTTATCATAAATCAAGAATATTCCAACCGGACAATTACTTTGTCTTTAGAAATGAAATGGAACGCAGCTCGCTCTCATGGTCGCGCTCGTGACTTAGCTCATGGCATTCTGCCAGACACCTGGTAAAAACAGCTCTTTTTCGCTCCCCCTTCATAGTAGAAGCCTAAAACAAGGTTCTAAAGACTGTTGACATCTAGTGGAAGCCTTAGGAAGTGCAATATGACCCCATAGACACTGTATATTGGATAGGCAATGACTTGAAAAACTACGAACCTCAGATTCCCACTTCCTGGTTGGATTCTTTCTCAGGTTTTTGCTTGCCATATGAGTTATGTTATACTCACAGACATCATTCAAACAGTCTTGGAAACGTCAGAATGTTTTCTATGCAAATCTACTAATTCTATGCATATTCTAGCTTCTGGACCTGAGTAGCAGGCAGTTTACTCTGGGCACTTTATTCATCCAAGCTACTCAATACTGCCCCCCAGTCCCAAAGGAGGTTTAATAACTAACGAGTACAAATTGATCAATGATTCAAAATGTACTGGCACTGACGTGTAAATACAGTTGAAGTCGGAGGTTTACATACACCTTAGCCAAATACATTCAACACAGTTTTACACAATTCCTGATATTTAATCACAGTAAAAAAATCCATGTCTTAGGTCAGTTACGAACACAACTGTATTTTAACCAGTTGGATATAGGGGGTGCTATTTTAATTTTTGGATGAAAAATGTTCCCGTTTTAAACAAGATATTTTGTCACAGAAGATGCTGTACTATGCATATAATTGACCGCTTTGGAAAGAAAACACTCTGATGTTTCCAAAACAAAGATATTGTCTGTGAGTGCCACAGAACTGATGTTACAGGTGAAACCCAGATAAAAATCCAATCAGGAAGTGCCGCATTTTTTGAAACCGCCTCATGCCAATGACTCCTTATATGGCTGTGAAGGAGCTAGCAGTCAGCTTACGTTTTCCACGTTTTCCCCAAGGTGTCTGCAGCATTGTGACGTCTTTTTAGGCATTTCCATTGGAGAATGGCTGTAAGAGACCATATAGGGCGAGTGGACGCATGGTGTCTCCCGCAGAAATTCTTGCGTAAAATACTGAGGTAGCCATTTTTCCAATCGTTTCTTATGAGAAACCAACTGCCTCCAATGATATATTATCAAATACATATGTTAAAAACACCTTGAGGATGGATCCTAAATAACGTTTGTCGTGTTTCTGTCGATATTATGGAGCAAATTGTGAAAAAAGTTTGCCGTTATAGTTTAAGTATTTTCGGTCGATTTCTCAGTCAAGCAGGATGAACAAACGTGACGTTTTTCGCCTACAAAAATATTATTTTTAGAAAAAAGGAACATTTGCTGGGAGTCTCCTGAGTGACAGCATCTGAAGTTCTTCAAAGGTAAATGATTTAATTTGGTTGCTTTTCTTATTTTTGTGAAAATGTTGCCTGCTGCCAGCACAGCCTAGCATAGCATTATGCCATGCTAAACTTACACAAATGCTTGTCTAGCGTTGGCTGTAACGCATATTTTGAAAATCTGAGATGACAGTGTTGTTAACAAAAGGCTAAGCTTGTGTTTGAATATATTTATTTCATTTCATTTTCGATTTTCATGAATAGGAAACGTTGCGTTATGGTAATGCGCTTGAGGCTATGATTACGCTCCCGGATACGGGATTGCTCGTCGCTAGAGGTTAAGAATGTGAAATGTCAGAATAATAATAGAGAATTATTTATTTCAGCTTTTATTTATTTCATTACATGGACACTGTGTTATCTAACTGTAATGGAGTGTGTAACTGGCTGCAGGGAAGTCAGGCGCAGGAGAGCAGAAATGGGTAGAAAACGGAGCCCTTTATTGAGGCGAACAAAACATGGCACGGGAAAAACTAAACACACACGGGTTACAATAACCCGGTGCAAACCAGCCTGGAGTACACAATCCTTTACATATAACAATTCCACACACAGACATGGGTGGAAACAGAGGGTTAAGATGAGATGATGAGTAATGAGGGAATGCAATCCCGTGGGAAAACAAGACAAAACAAATGGAAAATGAAAAGTGGTTGGGCGATGGCTAGAAGACCGGTGACGTCGACCGCCGAACGCTGCCCGAAAAGGAGAGGGACCGAACTCGTGACAGTACCCCCCCCCCCCCCCATTGACGCGCGACTCCAGCAGCGCGCCGACACCGGCCTTGGGGACAGCCCGGAGAACGAGGCGCAGGGCGATCCGGTCAGAGACGGTGGAACTCCCGCAGCATTGAAGGGTACAACACGTCCTCCACCGGGACCCAGCACCATCTCCTCCAGTCCGTACCCCTCGCACTCCACGAGGTACTGAAGGCTCCTTACCCGACGCCTATGGTATGGAGCACCTCAGACTCCTGGAGCAAGCCAGCCACCACCGGCCTGAGGAGAGACACATGGAATGAGGGGTTAATACGTTAATTGGGGGGAAGCTGTAACCTGTAACTAACCTCGTTCAATCTCCTCAAGACTTTAAATGGCGCCACAAACCGCGGACCCAGCTTCCGGCAGGGCAGGCAGAGGGGCAGGTTTCGGGGTCCCCTGGTGCAACCACCGGGGCCTCCTTTCGGTGACGGTCTGCGCTGGTTTTCTGGCGCAGCATGGCCCGCTGGAGGTGAACATGGTCACAATAGCAGCACCCATCTGTAGCACGTGCTCCAGCAGGTATATCTCACTGGTCACCCCCAAAGCCAATTCTTCCTTTGGCTGCCTTTCATTCCAGTTCTCTGCTGCCAATGACTGGAACGAGCTGCAAAAATAACTGAAGCTGGAGACTCATATCTCCCTCACTAGCTTTAAAAAAATAAAAAATAAAATAATAGCTTTAAGCACCAGCTGTCAGAGCATCTCACAGATCATTACAACTGTATGTAGCCCATCCAGCTACCTCATCCCCATAATGTATTTTTTTATTTATCTTGCTCCTTTGCACCCCAGTATCTCTACTTGCACATTCATCTTCTGCACATCCTACCATTCCAGTGTTTAATTGCTGTATTGTAATTACTTCGCAACCATGGCCCATTTATTGCCTTACCTCCCTTATCCTACCTCATTTGCACACACTTTATATATACTTATTTTTTTCTACTGTATTTGTAACGGCTGTCGTGGGTTGAAGAAGGTGAGGACCAAGGTGCAGTGTCGTACGTGTTCATCTTGATTTATGAATTGAACACTGAATGAAAAAAAACAACAAAAGAGAATGAACTAAACAGTTCTGTCTGGTACATAATACAAAATCAGAAAACAACTACCCACAAACACAGGTGGGAACAGGCTACCGAAGTATGGTTCTCAATCAGAGACAATGATTGACAGCTGCCTCTGATTGGGAACCATACCAGGCCAAACCCATAGAAATACAACACACAGAATAAGACAGAATGAAAAACATAGAATGCCCACCCCAACTCACGCTCTGACCAAACCAAAATAGAGACATAAAAAAGGATTAAGGTCAGGACGTGACAGTACCCCCCCCCCCCCAAAGGTGCAGACTACGGCCGCAAAACCTGAGGGAAGGGTCTGAGTGGGCATTTCACCGCGGTGGCGGCTCTGGTGCGGGACGTAGACCCCACTCCACCTTGGTCTCTGGCAGCGCCGGACAGGCGGGAGACTCTGGTGGCGCCGGACAGGCGGGAGACTCTGGCGGCGCCGGACAGGCGGGAGACTCTGGCGGCGCCGGACAGGCGGGAGACTCTGGCGGCGCCGGACAGACGGGAGACTCTGGCGGCGCCGGAGTGAAGGGCGGCTCTGGCGGCTCCGGAGAGAAGGGCGGCTCTGGTGGCTCCGGAGTGAAGGGCGGCTCTGGCGGCTTCGGAGTGAAGGGCGGCTCTGGCGGATCCGGACAGACGGGCGGCCCTGGCGGCTCCGGACAGACGGGCGGCCCTGGCGGCTCCGGACAGACGGGCGGCCCTGGCGGCTCCGGACAGACGGGCGGCTCTGGCGGCTTCGGACAGACGGGCGGCTCTGGCAGCTCCGGACAGGAGGGCAGTTCTGGCAGCTCCGGACTGGAGGGAGACTTGGTTCTGGGAGCAGGCACAGGAACCACCAGGCTGGGGAGACCTACTTGGTGGCCTCTTCCTTGGCCGAGGCATCCGATGCTCTGGGCCGTGGAGGCGCACTGGAGGTCTCGAGCAACGAGCCTGCACAACCTGTCCTGGCTGGATACCCCCTGTAGTCCGGCAAGTGTGGAGAGTTGGAACAGGGCGCACTGGGCTATGCTGGCGAACCGGGGATACCATGTATAGGGCTGGTGCCGTATAACCCGGGCCGAGGAGACGCACTGGAGACCAGATGCACTGAGCTGGCTTCATCCCTCCTGGCTCGATGCCCACTCTAGCCCGGCCGATTCGAGGAGCTGCGATGTAGCGCACCAGGATATGCGTGCGCTCTGGGGACACCGTGCGCTTCATCGCATAACACGGTGCCTGCCCGGTCACTCTCTCGCCACGGTAAGCACAGGGAGTTGGCTCAGGTCTCCTACCTGACTTAGCCACACACCCTGTGTTCCACCCCCCAATACATTTTTGGGGCTGCCTTTCGTCCCTGTTGCGCTGCCATGCCAACTGGGGCGGCCATATTCCCCAGCCTGTGCCCAGGGTCCCTCTCCGTCCAAAATCTCCTCCCATGTCCAGGAGTCCAGAACTCGCTGCTGACCGATACCACACTGCTTAATCCTTGGTTGGTGGGTGATTCTGTAATGATCGTCTTCCTCCTTGTCTGAGGAGGAGTAGGAAATACCGGACCAATGTGCAGCGTGGTACGTGCTCATGATGTTTATTTGCCTGAACTCTGAAATACAAAATAACAACGTGAATAAACTAAACGAACGAAACAGTCCCGTATGGATCAAACACTGACACGGAAAAATAATCACCCACAAAACACAGGTGGGAAAAGGCTATCTAAGTATGATTCTCAATCAGAGACAACGAGCGACACCTGCCACTGATTGGGAACCATACCAGGCCAAACACATAACCACAACATAGAAAAAGGAACATAGACTACCCACCCCAACTCACACCCTGACCATACTAAAACAAAGACATAACAAAACAACTAAGGTCAGAACGTGACAGCATTATTGACTGTATGTTTGTTTATTCCATGTGTAACTCTGTGTTGTAGTATGTGTCGAACTGCTTCGCTTTATCTTGGCCAGGTCGCAGTTTTAAATGAGAACTTGCTCTCAACTAGCCTACCTGGATACATAAAGATTAAATAAATAAAAATTTATGAAAACAAATTCTCAGTGCGTCAGAAGTTAAAATACACTCAATTAGTATTTGGTAGCATTGCCTTTAAAGCCTTCCACAAGCTTCCCACAATAAATTGTGTGAATTTTGGCACATTCCTCCTGACAGAGCTGGTGTAACTGAGTCAGGTTTGTAGGCCTCCTTGCTTGCACATGCTTTTTCAGTTCTGCCCACAACTGTTCTAGAGGATTGAGGTCAGGGCTTTGTGATGGCCACTCCAATACCTTGACTTTGTTGTCCTTAAGCCATTTTGCCACAACTTTGGAAGTATGCTTGGGGTCATTGTCCATTTGGAAGACCCATTTGCGACCAAGCTGTAACTTCCTGACTGATGTCTTGAGATGTTGCTTCAGTATATCCAGGTAATTTTCCGTCCTCATAATGCCATCTATTTTGTGAAGTGCACCAGTCCCTCCTGCAGCAAAGCACCCCCACAACATGATGCTGCCACCCCCGTGCTTCACGGTTGGGATGGTGTTCAGACCAGAGGACATTTCTCCAAAAAGTACGACCTTTGTCCACATGTGCAGTTGCTTTTTTTATGGCAGTTTTGGAGCAGTGGCTTCATCCTTGCTGAGCGGCCTTTCAGGTTATGTCGATATAGAACTTGTTTAACTGTGGATATATATACTTTTGTACCTGTTTCCTCCAGCATCTTCACAAGGTCCTTCCTGTTGTTCTGGGATTGATTTGCACCTTTCACACCAAAGTACGTTCATCTCTAGGAGGTAGAATGCGTCTCCATCCTGAGCGGTATGACGACTGCGTGGTCCCATGGTGTTTGTACTATTGTTTGTATAGATGAACATGGTACCTTCAGGCGTTTGGAAATTGCTCCCAAGGACTAACCAGATTTGTGGAGGTCTACAATTTTTTTCTGAGGTCTTGGCTGATTTCTTTTTATTTTCCCATGATGTCAAGCAAAGAGGCACTGAGTTTGAATGTAGGCCTTGAAATACATCCACAGGTACACCCCCAATTGGCTCAAATTATGTAAATTAGCTTATCTGAAGCTTCTAAAGCCATGAAATAATTTTCAGGAATTTTCCAGAAAGGCACAGTCAACTTAGTGTATGTGAACTTCTGACCCACTGCAATTGTGATACAGTGAATTATAAGTGAAATAAGATGTTGTCACGGCCGTTGAAAGAAGAGGACCAAGGAGCAGCATGGTGAGTGTACATTCTCTTATTTTTAGAAAAGGATGCAGAACAAAACAATAAACACTACCGAACAAACCGTGAAGCTAAAGGCTATGTGCTATAAACAAAGTCAACTTCCCACAAAGACAGGTGTGTAACGGTTTTCTTGTGGTGAAGGAGAGGCGGACCAAAACGCAGCGTGGTTATATTGATTCATGTTTAATAAAAAAAGATAAACACGAACACTACAAAACAATAAACATGGAAAACCAAAAACAGCCCTATCTGGTGCAGACACAGAGACAGGAACAATCACCCACAAACACACAGTGAAACCCAGGCTACCTAAGTATGATTCTCAATCAGAGACAATTAATGACACCTGCCTCTGATTGAGAACCATACTAGGCCGAAACATAGAAATACCCAAATCATAGAAAAACAAACATAGACTGCCCACCCCAACTCACGCCCTGACCATACTAAATAATGACAAAATAAAGGTCAGAACGTGACAAGGTGGGAAAAAGGGCTACCTAAGTATGGTTCTCAATCAGAGACAACGATAGACAGCTGTCCCTGATTGAGAACCCTACCGGGCCAAAACATAGAAATACAAATAATAGAACATAGAATACCCACCCCAAATCACACCCTGACCAAACGAATAGAGACATAAAAAGGATCTCTAAGGTCAGGGCGTGACAGATGTCTGTAAACAAATGTTGGAAAAATGACTTAAATCATGCACACAGTAGATGTCCTAACCGACTTGCCAAAACTATAGTTTGTTAACAAGAAAATTGTGGAGTGGTTGAAAAACTAGTTTTAATGACTCCAACCTTGGTGTATCTAAACTTCCTACTTCAACTGTACTTGCATTCTCGTGTTTCTTTAACTGTCATCGTAGTTCATGTGTGGTTTTTATTCTTACTTAAATGTGTTATTCTATTATTATTATTATTATTATTATTGTTATCAATAGTATAATTATTATTATCCCTGCATTCTTGGATTTTCAATGTGATGTTTTACACCTGTTGTATCCTGTGCAAATGGAAAATAGACGTTGAATCTTGAAATCTGTTTCCCTCATCCTCAAGGTTTTACTATAAGAATTGTTGAAGAAGGAGAGAAACCCTGCTCTTTTTGTGCAGGAATAAAGGGCTGACTTTTTGCAATCCCACTCCTTCAGACATAGCGGTGTGCGAGCAACGAGCGTGTGTGTGTGTGTTTGTGAACAGAGGAGCCCGTGCTAGGTGCTAGCCAAAGGATTTATAGTTCAGAAAAAAAGACAGGCTGCTTCAAAACTAGCAGCGAGCGGAGCCATTGTCAGAATGTAATTCCATTTCATGAATAAGCGCTTGACTGCTTACAGTGACAGCCTAGTCCTCATTATGTATCCAGAGGCATCATCTCGCCCCTAGCACTAGCACTGACAGAATGTCATTTTTGTTTCCTCGTTCCAAAACAGAAACCAGGAGGTAACCAGGTTATGTGTAACAACCGAAATGTGTACCTCCCTGACGGCTTTTCAAAACATTTAAATGGGAGAGAATGAGAGAACTGAACTGAACCTCCTTTTTGGGGGCATTTGAAGGCGTTTTGGGTCTGAGTTGGTTGCGGTCATTGCTAGCTGCTGGTGAAAATAACAGGTAGACCAGATATGAGGGTAAATGAACATCATTTTATAGATCATTCAACAGGTATATTTCAGTATTGCAAGTGAACCAATTGTTAATGCAATGTAAGTACAAGTATTGCAAGTGGACCTCAGAGAAAGAGATTAGCGAGTTTGAATGTGTGATGACTGCATAACTTCATTGGCAATAACACAAGAACACAGTTCAGTGATCTACAACCAAACTCCATCATTTTTGCCTAGTTAAATAAAGGTTCAATAAAAATAAAACTAGTGCTTCTAATTTGTTTACCTGTTTCATTTCCCCCAAATTAACTAACACATAGTGTGGACTGCAGTCTTAACACTGTAGTGTGGGGACACTTCTTACCTAGCTGCCTCTCATGTCCCTCCTCCTGCCTGTCTTTTCCCTCCTGCTGGAAGCGTGGATCCACAGACAGGGATGATGAGAACAGACGTGTTAATGTTCAGAGCGGAGGCGCAGGCAGGGCAGGACGTGGGGGTAATAGGGTGTGTGCCGGGGCCTTAACTGGCAGCGACAGCTAGCTCTTTGAAAGATGCGGTAAGATCCAGATACATTATGCATAAGAAACCTGTGTTTCACGAGTAATGCTGCTACACACTACACACCACTACACACCCCCACACGCCACTGCACAACTCTCTCCACAACTACATCAGACACATTACACACTCCCCCAGCCCCTGTGCTGTGTGTGTGTGTGTGTGTGTGTGTGTGTGTGTGTGTGTGTGTGTGTGTGTGTGTGTGTGTGTGTGTGTGTGTGTGTGTGTGTGTGTGTTTGTGTGTGTGTGTGTGTGTTAATTAAGTGATAATGCCCGAGAAGCCGGTGTTTGGAGGATATCTTGGTACAGGTGTTGTTAGGATATATCCTCCAAACACCGGCTTCGAGGGCATTATCACTTTTATACAAAGGGTTACCAAAATATTCAAATAATGATTGACATATTTTCATGAAAAATTTTATTTTGATGAATTTATTCATACTCTTTCATCCTTCCACAAGATATAGTCTCGAAACAAATCTAGGTTTGCTACCCAAGCCGGCTGGTCGTTTGTCCTATTGGTTCGGTTGCCAGAGACGCAACCCAGTCATTCGTTCTAAATGTTCCATTGCCATACTGGCTGGCAAGGTTCTTGTCCCTTGTTTGCTAGCTAGCCAACTATGGCTAACTTACAGTCACGTCAAACACTGCAGATAGAATAACAACAGTAGCTGCATTTGTTTAAGCTGTTTTCTAGTGATATTTATTTGAATACATCCATGACAATGAGCTAAAGAGGCACGATTTCGCCTGGTATAGAAAACATGCTCTCTCGTTAGGACACTAACGCTCAGAGGAGCTAGCCAACAACACAGCTAAGACAATAACTTCATAACTTTCGAAGCTGTAAAGACTGCAAACTAGTTGCACATGGTTTAGTTTTACCTTTTTTCAATTTACATTTCTTTGTATATATCCATAAAAATGATGCCAGCTGATTCATGATTTCGACTGACTGAGAAACACTGCCTGCCTCTCTCTCTAGTCCCGACCCCCGACCCTTTCATTACTATGGGGCAGTTGGAGATCGAATTTGAATATTGAAACAATGTTGCAAATCTCCTCTGTTGAAAAATAAATGTTAGTCTATAAGAATGTGAGATGTGAGATAATGTCTAGATGCTTTTAATAGTCATAATCAAGTTTATAACTTCCCTGCCTACGCTGATGAGACAGTGGCTTGCGCAGTCAGATGGAACAGTGTAAATAGACATTTTAACATCATAGATTTAGCCAGTGGTGACTTGTGGAATAGACACTGACTGGAATGCACTTTTAACCAATCTGCATTCAGGATTAGACCTACCTGTTGTATAAAGGGGATTTGAAACACTAGGATTTAGAACGCAAGCTAACTGTAACTGTAAATAGACATATTGGCATTGTTGCGTCGCTGGCAGGAGAGAACATTTAGGAAAAAATGGCTCAATTTACCAAGAGTAGCTCCGGGTCTGAGAATGATAACAGAGGATGAAATAATGTTAGTTAGGCAGCCAATAAACCTACTGAGCCGTTCATGTTTGAGCCAATCGTTGCCCCGGATCAAAGAGTTCGTTCTCGTAGCAGTAACACAGATATGCTGCCTGAAACACCTCAGTTAGAGGGTCGGTGTAGCGATGACACAATCTGGTGTGAGTGTGGATGCTGCCAAATAATGGCTTGATCGATAGTGTGTGTGCGTTGTAGGGAAATGGTGGAGATACAGCACAAATTCCCATAGGATGGTGGCTGTATTACATCCAGTCAGAGGTTCCTGTCAGTCTGTCTGGATGGAGATGTATTGGACGTGTCACTAATCATTATGAAGGACTTCCTGGCAGAAGAGGTTCATCAACCAGTCAGCTGCCAGGATGCCAGTTAAATAATTGGTTACATTTTGCCTGATTATAAATTGTTTAAAGCTAACATCAGTAGCGGGTAGGTGCTCAATATATATAATAAGTACCTTTAACGATGTTTATCAGAAGCGCTGTTTGGTGCGATGGTAACGCATTCCCCTTTTGATAAAACAACCGGAGTTCGAATCGTGGACAGCATCATCATTTATGAAATCTCATTCTAACCAATAATGGTACATGCTCATTATAAATACATTATGATTTAGTTTCGTTATTTGACTTACTTTTCTTTTGATTTTGTTTGCAGAGCATAGAGGCTGGCAGCTTATCGCCAGTTCACCCTATGGGCACAAGGGAACATTGGACGAGGTGTACGGCGTGTCATCCTTGCGTGTGTTGTCTCTTCCACAAGGCGCGCATACCCATAATCAATTGGAATCTACATAGGGTTTGAGTTTAAATAATACCAGTTAATTTAGTAAATCTAGCTTGCTGTCATTTTTTGCCTGCACCTTATGTAAAAATAGTATTAGTTAGCTTGTCCACTATAACAACAGGTTCAAGTGCAACCAGATAAACTTGCTTTGAAGATAAAACTACTTTCAACGGGCACTAACGGCGTGTCCCTGTTACGAGAGTAGTGACGTCAACTAGCGTTGGCTGCCATCTATTGCAAAGGAATGGTAACTACACTGGGCAGCTAGTTGTCAGAGTCAAAGGAGACTTTAATAATATATGTCATTTAGCAGACGCCTTCATCCAAAGCAACCTGGCTACATGGTAGAGGAAACAGGATTACTAAAATACATAGTCAATTACAGGGTTATTAAGGTGTTTTTACAAGTTCCAATGAAACAGGAAGAGGATTCACATGAAGAGCTTGTCAGTAACGAGTAACGCTGCTACACACTACACACCACTGCACACCACTACACACTACACCTCTCGCTCTACAGCTCCATCTGACATCTGTGCTGTGTGTGTGTGTGTGTTAAAGTTCGGACTCCCTAATGATGTGTAAGACACAGACACAAGTTAAAGAGCTCTGCAGATCAACAGGTAGCCTTGGATGTCTATGAGGGTCTGTATGCGCACGCACACGCACGCACGCACACACACACACACACACACACACACACACACACACACACACACACACACACACACACACACACACACACACACACACACACACACACACACACACACACACACACACACACACACACACACACACACACACACACACCATCTAAAATCTTCAAGTCATATATGATCAGGTCAGTAACAGTCCCCCTACTGCCTGGTGGTCAGTCTCACTCCCTCCCACTGAGGTCATCTTAGGTCTGTGGACATCACTGTGACACTTTTAGTTAGCGGTGTGGCTTCACTTGCTCAACGCAGACGACAGCACAAAAGAGAATCTCCAGAGAGCAAACCGCTATCTCTGACCTTTAACACCAATAAAAACCCACGTGAAAACACTTAGAATTCTGTAGTAAACTGTAGAACACTGTAGAATACTGTAGAATTCTATACTAACCACTGCAGTATCTCTCGATCTTGTGTCTTACTACCTATAGAATGTTGTAGAATACTACAGTAAATACTACAGTATTATCTGCAAAAGAACACTAGTAAGTACTACAGTAAATACTACAGTAATGTCTGCAAAAACACCACTGTCCGCAAAAACACAACACTTTTTTAACTATAGTAAATACTGCAGTATTTCATTTGCATATACCCTGCCAATATCCCTCCCTTAATATCACAAATTGTGACACTCATAAGCGAGAAACCTACAAAACTACTTGAATAGACCATATATTATATTCCCTACAGGTTATAAACAAGAACATAAGTTCTGAACTATCCATTCGGACCCCAGTCCTACCTACCTACATGTTATGGAAAATGTGCTCTTTTATACTGAACAAAAAATATAAATGCATCATGCAACTATTTCAATGGTTTTGATGATTTGCATATAAGGAAATTGAAATGAATGCATTTGGCCCTAATCTATGGATTTCACATGACTGGGCAGGGGCGCAGCCATAGGTGGACCTGGAAGGGCATAGATCCACCCACTTGGCAGCCAGGCCATGTTAGTCTGAGTTGATCATCTGCAATATCTGTCCTCATTGTTCATCCTCCTGTTGATTTCAACTGATCTCTTTTAATCTAATTTCCTCAAATATTCATAATTCTCCTCTGACAGATCGGAGGGACGTAGTACCTGGGGCTCGCAATTCTGGGAAGCGTCCAGAGTATTATCGTTAATTCATGACAGAGTGTCCGGGTTCCAAAATTTGTTTATTGCCAGTTAGATAATGGGCTATTTTACTCGGTCCATGAATCTTTCATGTCATTAAGATGTGTGATGGGGGTTTCTGTGGACAGGCTGACTCCTGGGTTGGGGATGAGGGTGGAGAGGGAGGGGAGGGAATGTTGCTCAGGCACAGACATAGTGTATATGATGGAAGCCCTACCTCTGACATTTCAGAATAGAGATGTATAGTGCTGACACCACTGATGAGTACATACTATAGTATACGACCAGATAGTATAGGCTGGAACTTTAATCAGTCTTTTAATAGACATGCTGACTGCAGGAAGGGCAGTACTTAGGCTACTGTTATACCTACTCCTCCAGTATCATCAATGTTTGTCTTTCTCACAGGAGGGAGGACAGAGATGTGTGGTTTTAATGTGTTCCCTAGTGTTCCCTACCACCCAACTAGTACATTTCTGTCTTGATCACATGCCTTAGGCTCTGAATCCCATTTGCCAACATAGTGCACACACACACACACACACACACACACACACACACACACACACACACACACACACACACACACACACACACACACACACACACACACACACACACACACACACACACACACACACACACACACACAGTTAGTGGGCTCATACATCACTGTTTATGGATTTGGATATGTGACATTTTGTTGCTCTTTAAGAAGCGAGGGATGGGTGGGTGTGAGAGATGGAAAGAGACAGGGGAAACGGCCTGAGAGGAGTCAGGAAGCTTCTTAAGGAAAGGAGAGACATTTATCCATATGTCAGTGATAAGAGGCATCCTGTCAGAGCAGAGAGGCCCGCCAGTACACCCTGACACATAAACATCCTCCGTCGACTGTGTGCCCGACAGTTCACGTGCAGCGATCAATGCCAGCCCCTGAGTGGTGGAGAAATCATTGATAATAAGCATGGCCCGCTCCTCTTTCATATTCCTTCTTGTATCTGTCAGGAGCTGATTTGCAGGCTGTGTTGGCTGTGTTGTAAAGAGGCATGTGTGGCTGAGAAGAGGAAACAGACAGACAGGCAGACATCAGGGTAAACAGCTGCTTATTACTGATCCCCAGCCTGCACTCCTGTTTGCAATGCCATGTGAAAGCCGTAATGTGACTGCAGTGAATGCATAAATAGTCCTAAAGAGACATACAGTAACAATAACCTGCTAGCGAAGACACAAACAAACACAATTGAACTTTCTGTCCTTAAATATTCAGGCTGTCCTGATTCCCTAATAAAGGTACTCAGGAAATATACAATATACCATACCATAGTTATTTTTATGTGGATATATATAGAGACATACAAAGAGGGATATAAAGACAGCGTGACCATAAGGAAGATGAAACAAATTCAAGATGAAAGAAGGACAAAGCTAAAATTAAGACAGAGAGAAAATCCTAGAAGACAACACCCTCTATTTCCTTGGAAAGGACAGATTTCCATTTAAGTTTAGAGTTGAAACCGGACCATCCAGTCTTTGATGTGGGCGCCTCACAAAGGTACAGAGCCAAATCTTCCAGTGTCCTTTAATAGGTTGTGTGTCATTCCAGAAAGTTGTTCCCTCAGTTCTGCCCAGATTCACACACCCTTATCTAGGGTTGTGTCCCAATAATATCTCCTTTCTCTTGAAGTGTGCATCACTACTTCTTGCTAATCTAAGGAAATTGGATTGGTGGAGGTATGGGCTAGTGGGAGTTTCAAAGTTTCCACTATATTTCTTATACCAGCAATGTCCTTTCAAATCAGTAAAGGGAAGTGAAAACATGCACACTTTGGGAGAAAGGAGAGATAATTGGGACATTACCTAGGACTGGGTATGTGAAAGCAATGAGGATAGATGGAGGGCATCCATTGGTTGAGTATATAGATGGAGGGCATCCATTGGCTGAGTCGAAATGGAGATTGAGCACCCTGATGTAAGGAGATGTAAAGGGGAAGCCGCAAAAAAACAGATATGTTTTTGCAGCAGCCTACAGCCTATTAGAAAGCCTTTAACATATCACCACAGAGGCCTGGGTGATTCATGGGGCCCCTAGGAGCCATAAACCATTGGTTTATATCCTTCTACCAGAGCCGCGGACACAGAGGAGAGAGGAGATAATGATGTACTATTTCTGCCACTTAGTCAATGTTTTAATACAGAGATAAAGATGGATAGGGAACAAATAGTCAGCATCTTTGTTTTAAGTATCTATATGATTCTAGGCTGTCATCATTAATCCAGACAGTAGTGGGAGGGAAAATTGAGTGCCTGAGATTAGCAAATTCTCACTCTCTCTGGTCCCAATTCTATGAACTCAAGCAAGGTGAGGCCAGACAATAGCATGAAAAAAGCTTCATGACTTTCCCAGCTCTCCCAATAATAACTTCACACCAACAATTTTACAATGACAACCCTATACAGTAATGGTGCTTCTCAGTCAATTAGTTAGTTGACTATAGCAATGTTTCCCAGCTGATTCTTCAACATAACGTTTCCTGTATGTTTCTTTATGGTTCTATTTAAAGTCATGTTCTCAAATTGTTCAGAGAACGTTAATAAAACTTTCCATAAAAACCTGAAGTAAACTTTTGTAAATGTTCAGGGAACGTTCTAAGAATGTTATTGAAAAACACACCATCCATTCTCAGAACGTGAAGAAAACTTTCCATAAAAACCACAAGAAAATATTATTAAAGTAAAAAAAAACATATACATTCTGTTCTTAGCATCACCAAAACTCTCTTTATCCTCTGTCTTGTTAATTGTGTTCAGGTGTGCTGGCTGTGCCCACTAATTGGTCACACCTGATGTAATGAGTGCTTGTTTCCTTTGAAAAGGGGTCTGTTTGAATAGACAAAAATGAACAGCTTGGCATGCATAAAAAGACATGGCACGTAGTTCCATCCAGAACAGAAGATCAAAGGCTAGAATCTCGCTGACGAGTGTCAGAATAAAAAATAAATGTGTTTGCATAATCAATGCCTAAGGAAATAAATTCCCATGTGTCCTGTATGTGCTTCGAGTTCAAAAAAGTTAACCCAACATAAGGTAGAAGTGTTATTAATTTAAGGATCTGAAATGATGTACCAAAATCTAACTGGTTGTAGCTCAGGACCTGAAGAAAGGATACGCATATTCTTGATACCATTTGAACGGAAACACTTACAAATTTGTGGAAATGTGAAATTAATGTAGGGAATATAACACATTAGATCTGGTAAAAGATAATACAAAAAAACATGTGTTTTCTATTTGTGTTTTGTTCCATCATCTGTGAAATGAAAGAGAAAGGCTATACATTAAGATAGGATCCTAGGTGTAATTAATATTTTGTCCACAAGATGGCAGCAGTGTGTGCAATGTTTCAGGCTGATCCAGTGAAGAGTTACCTCACTACACGATATTTTTCATCAAGTCTGCCAGGAATTTTCCCAAATGTGCCGAATTGGTCAATTTATACACTTGAAGTCGGAAGTTTACATACACTTAGGTTGGAGTCATTAAAACTTATTTTTCAACCACTCCACAAATTTCTTGTTAACAAACTATAGTTTTGGCAAGTCGGCTAGGACATCTACTTTGTACATGACACAAGTCAAATTTCCAACAATTGTTTAAAGAGAGATTATTTCACTTATAATTCACTGTATCACAATTCCAGAAGGGACAGAAGTTCACATACACTAAGTTGACTGTGCCTGTAAACAGCTTGGAAAATTACAGAAAAGGATGTCATGGCTTTAGGAGCTTCTGATAGGCTAATTGATATCAACTGAGTCAATTGGAGATGTACCTGTGGATGTATTTCAAGGCCTACCTTCAAACTCAGTCCCTCTTTGCTTGACATCATGGGAAAATCAAAAGAAATCAGCCAAGACCTCAGAAAATAAATTGTAGACCTCCACGAGTCTGATTCATCCTTGGGAGCAATTTCCAAATGCCTGAAGGTACCATGTTCATTTGTACAAAGAAACATAAGCAAGTATAAATACCATGGGACCACGCAGCCGCCATATCACTCAGGAAAGAGATGCATTCTGTCTCCTAGAGATGAACGTACTTTGTTGTGAAAAGTGCAAATCAATCCCAGAACAACAGAAAGGACCTTGTGAATATGCTAGAGGAAACAGGTACAAAAGTATCTATATCCACAGTAAAACAAATCCTATAGCGACATAACCTGAAAGGCTCCTCAGCAAGGAAGAAGCCACTGCTCCAATACCGCCATAAAAAAAGCCAGACTACGGTTTGCAACTGCACATAGGGACAAAGATCTTACTTTTTGAAGAAATGTCCTCTGGTCTGATGAAACAAAAATAGAACTGTTTGGCCATAATGGCCATCAATATGTTTGGAGGAAAAAGGGGGAGGCTTGCAAGCCGAAGAACACCATCCCAACTGTGAAGCACAGGGGTGGAAGCAACATGTTGTGGGGGTGCTTTGCTGCAGGAGGGACTGGTGCACTTCACAAAGTAGATGGCATCATGAGGCTGGAAAATGTTGTGGATATATTGAAGCAACATCTCAAGACATCAGTCAGGAAGTTACAGCTCGGTCGCAAATGGGTCTTCCAAATGGACAATGACCCCAAGTATAATTCCAAAGTTGTGGCAAAATGGCTTAAGGACAACAATGTCAAGGTATTGGAGTGGCCATCACAAAGCCCTGACCTCAATCCATTAGAAAATTTGTGGGCAGAACTGAAAAAGCATGTGCAAGCAAGGAGGCCTACAAACCCGACTCAGTTATTTAACCAGCTCTGTCAGTAGGAATGGGCCAAAATTCACCCTATTAATTGTGGGAAGCTTGTTGGTTAGGCTACACTAAACGTTTGACCCAAGTTAAACAATTTAAAGGCAATGCTATCAAATACTATTTGAGTGTATGTAAACTTCTGACCCACTGGGTATGTGATGAAAGAAATAAAAGCTGAAATAAATCATTCTCTCTACTATTATTCTGACATTTCACATTCTTAAAATAAAGTGGTGATTCAAACTAACCTATGACAGGGAATTCTTACTAGGATTAAATGTCAGGAATTGTGAAAAAACGAGTTTAATTGTATTTGGCTAAGGTGTATGTAAACTTCCGACTTCAACTGTGTTTGTTCAAGTACATAGAGTACAACTACTGAGAACATGCAAAATGCTATGGTAATAACAAATGTAAGTTCCAAGGAACCAAATGTGCTTACTTGTGAGTCGGGAATAAAGTAATAACAATTTGGGATTATAGCGCTATGTGTAATGGCTTTGACATTACTACACTGAACAAAAATATAAATGCAACATGTAAAGTGTTGGTCTCATGTTTCATGAGCTGAAATAAAAGATCCCAGAAATATTCCGTACACACAAAAAGCTTATTTCTCTCAAAGTTTGTGCACACATGTGTTTACATCTATGTTAGTGAGCATTTCTCCTTCGCCAAGATAATCCATCCACCTGACAGGTGTAGCATATCAAGAAGCTAATTCAACAGCATGATTATTACATAGGTGCACCTTGTGCTGGGGACAATAAAAAGCCACTCTAAAATGTACAGTTTTGTCACACAACACAATGCCACAGATGTCTCCAGTTTTTAGGGAGCATCCAATTCGCATGCTGACTGCAGAACTATCTACCAGAGCTGTTGCCAGATAATTGAATATTAATTTCTCTTCCATAAGTCTCATCCAACGTTATGTGGACGAGTGGTTTGCTGATGTCAACATTGTGAACAGTGTGACCAATGGTGGCTGTGGGGTTATGGTATGGGTAGGCATACATTTTGGACAACGAACACGATTGCATTTTATCAATGGCAATTTGAATGCACAGAGATAACGTGACGAGATCCTGAGGCTCATTGTTGTGCCATTCATCAGCCGCCATCACCTCATGTTTAACCTCATGATAACCCACAGCCCCATGTCGCAAGGATCTACAGTATACACAATTTCTGGAAGCTGAAAATGTCCCAGTTCTTGCATGGCCTGCATACCCACCAGACATGTCACCCATTGAGCATATTTGGGATGCTCTGGATCAGCATGTATGACAGCATGTTCCAGATCCCTCTAACATCCAGAACTTCGCACAGCCATTGAAGAGGAGTCGGACAACATTCCACAGACCACAGTCAACAGCCTGATCAACTCTATGCAAAGCAGATGTGTTGTAAGAGGCGAATGGTGGTCACACCAGATACTGACTGGCTCCACGCCCCTACCTTTTATATTAAGCTGTCTGTGACAGACTGATTTCCTTATATGAACTGTAACTCAGTAAAATCTTTGAAATTGTTGTTATATTTTTGTTCAGTATAATTTAAAACTGTTAACCCTTTAGACCCCAATGGAATTCTAGAATGCTACTGTAGATTACTGAGAATTTTCAAGATCAAGCTCATTTCTCACACATTTCAAACAAACTGACATAACTCAAAACAAAGAACAAATAACAATTACAAGTTAACTTACCTATAAAGAGCACAACCTCTTCCTTAATATCACACCACATTCATGTAAATAGGAATGACGCTAATTTTGTCTTCCATTGTGCAGACACTCACTATCAACAAAATTATTAACACTCAAAACAACATAAAGCCCTAGATTATTTAAATTTGACTAAATTACTTAAAATGTACCAAGTATAATATATTATACTTATAAATATTTTTGACATGTAAATACATTTTTTTAAATCCGAAATGTGACATGTTCAGAAAGTTTTTCAAAACCCACACAAAGTAGGCTATTTGATTGACAACGATTCTTACGTCTTACTAAATTCCCAATCTGGCCCTCATACCATCACGGTCACCTAATCATACCCAGTTAACAATTGGCTCATTCATCCCCCTCCCTTCCACTGTAACTATTCCCCAGGTCTTGGCTGTACATGAGAATGCGTTCTTAGTCAATTTACCTGGTAGAATAAGGCTAAATAAATAAAAATACAATTCTGTAACAATGTAAAAATGCAAACGACTATTTCAAAATGTAGATAACCTCTCTCAATTAGATTTAGTACAGACCAGGCCTGACACAACACATAGAAATAGTAGTCTACTTTGACAATTCAGTGAATGCAACCAGTATTAATTAGAGACAGATAAAGAGAGAAGACACAAAACCCAACTGTTCACCCGAGACTATAAAAGATTTGTAGGACTAATTCACATTTCACACTGTCACTTCAGTGTTCGCATTTAGCCTACAACATGTCATGGAACATCTGGAAGCCCTGCCCCATCATGCAAAGTGGCACAGAACACGTAGAGCACCCAAAGTAGGTTTCTACACATCGCCCCCTCTTTCCCCTGTGACCACTCCGGATGCACACCACACACCCTCTCTTTCCCCTGTGACCACTCCGGATACACACCACACACCCTCTCTTTCCCCTGTGACCACTCCGGATGCACACCACACACCCTCTCTTTCCCCTGTGACCACTCCGGATGCACACCACACACCCTCTCTTTCCCCTGTGACCACCTCGGATGCACACCACACACCCTCTCTTTCCCTTGTGACCACTCAGGATGCACACCACACACCCTCTCTTTCCCCTGTAACCACTCCGGATGCACACCACACACCCTCTCTTTCCCCTGTAACCACTCTGGATGCACACCACACACCCTCTCTTTCCCCTGTGACCACTCAGGATGCACGCCACACACCCTCTCTTTCCCCTGTGACCACTCAGGATGCACACCACACACCCTCTCTTTCCCCTTGTGACCACACACCCTCTCTTTCACCTGTGACCACTCAGGATGCACACCACACACCCTCTCTTTCCCCTGTGACCACTCAGGATGCACACCACACACCCTCTCTTTCCCTTGTGACCACTCCCGATGCACACCACACACCCTCTCTTTCCCTGTGACCACTCAGGATGCACACCACACACCCTCTCTTTCCCCTGTGACCACTCAGGATGCACACCACACACCCTCTCTTTCCCTTGTGACCACTCCCGATGCACACCACACACCCTCTCTTTCCCCTGTGACCACTCAGGATGCACACCACACACCCTCTCTTTCCCCTGTGACCACTCTGGATGCACACCACACACCCTCTCTTTCCCCTGTGACCACCTCGGATGCACACCACACACCCTCTCTTTCCCCTGTGACCACTCAGGATGCACACCACACACCCTCTCTTTCCCTTGTGACCACTACGGATGCACACCACACACCCTCTGTTTCCCCTGTGACCACTCAGGATGCACACCACACACCCTCTCTTTCCCCTGTGACCACTCAGGATGCACACCACACACCCTCTCTTTCCCCTGTGACCACTCTGGATGCACACCACACACCCTCTCTTTCCCCTGTGACCACCTCGGATGCACACCACACACCCTCTCTTTCCCCTGTGACCACTCAGGATGCACACCACACACCCTCTCTTTCCCTTGTGACCACTACGGATGCACACCACACACCCTCTGTTTCCCCTGTGACCACTCTGGATGCACGCCACACACCCTCTCTTTCCACTGTGACCACTCAGGATGCACGCCACACACCCTCTCTTTCCCCTGTGACCACTCAGGATGCACACCACACACCCTCTCTTTCCCTTGTGACCACTCCGGATGCACACCACATACCCTCTCTTTCCCCTGTGACCACTCAGGATGCACACCACACACCCTCTCTTTCCCCTGTGACCACTCAGGATGCACACCACACACCCTCTCTTTCACTTGTGACCACTCCGGATGCACACCACACACCCTCTCTTTCCCCTTGTGACCACACACCCTCTCTTTCCCCTGTGACCACTCAGGATGCACACCACACACCCTCTCTTTCCCCTGTGACCACTCAGCATGCACACCACACACCCTCTCTTTCCCCTGTGACCACTCAGGATGCACACCACACACCCTCTCTTGCGCCCTTCAAACTTCACCTGCTATTAAATGGTCCAAAAGACAGAACTGTATCACAACCAGCCGTAATTGGGAGTCCCATAGGGAGGTGCACAATTGGCCCAGCATCATCTGGTTAGGGTTTAGCCGGGGTAGGCCGTAATTGTAAATAAGAATTTGTTCTTAACTGACTTCCCTAGCTATATATATATTTTTTTTAAATCTCTCCCTCCTCTTCCTCTTCCTCTACCACCAATCTCCTCTCCGCCCACTCCTCCCTCCTTGCTCCACATCTCTATCCCTCCAATCATCTCTAACTCCTCTTCCTCCCTGGCTTCTGCTGCTGAGCCCTGACTCTCCATATCACTTCCCTCACTTTCACTGACCTAGAGAAACAGAGTAATAGAGGGAGAGGAGCAACAAATAAGATACAATTGTGGTCAGGAAATTAATCTCTCTCTCTTCCTTCCTCTTTCTTTTTCTCAACCATACATAAACTCTCTTCCCAATAAGGGCTTTCCATAATATTTGTTTTTACTCTCCTCCAATCAACTCTTGTTTTCTTGCCTGACAGACTAACTACAGAGTTCGCCAATGTTAGCTGATTAGTTTCGAAGCTGGGACAGCAAATGAATTGCTTCAGTAGAAACAGGATAAAAAAAGCTACTTGTTAGCTGGCTATGTAAGCAAATATCCAGCTCACCATATGAGCTTCACTGTGCAGGCATCTACTACAGTAACACGACAGCTAAGCTGTCAAATAATAGGAAAACGAGGGATGTATAGCCTTCTCTGCACCTAGAAAACATGACAAACCATAACGTAAGCCCAATAGATTAAATCAAATTACTTTAGCCTTCAATTTGTTGGCTAGTTAGCTGGTGGTCTGTATGGCTTGCTAGTCAAATAGAAAGCTGAGGTTGCAACTTCATGAGCGCAGCCCTAATCTACTGCTACACACACCTTTTCTTGCCTAACAGATTAGCTAGTTAGCTAGCTATAGCAAGCATCTTGGGCCATTTCCATATTAATTGTATTGCTATAAACAATACAAAACAACCAACTAGTTAGCTGACTATATACAGCTAAACAGTGCAACTATTTCACCAAGACAGAGATTAGTCATTTGAATACCACCGCTGATGTGCTCGCCTGTACCAACCAAGTTATCATGACATGACTTGCTAATCTGAGAGCTATTCCCTAGCGTTAAACATCGAAAACACCAAACATACACTACCTTTCTAAAGTTTGTGGTCACTTAGAAATGTCCTTGTTTTTTAAAAGAAAAATTACTTTTTTGTCCATTAAAACAACATCAAATTGATCAGAAATACAATGTAGACATTGTTAATGTTGTAAATGACTATTGTAGCTGGAAACGGATGATTTTAAATGTAATATCTACATAGGCATACAGAGGCCCATTATCAGCAACCATCTCTCCTGTGTTCCAATGGCAAGTTGTGTTTGCTAATCCAAGATCATTTAAAAAAATACTAATTGATCATTAGAAAACCCTTTTGCAATGATGTTAACACACCTTAAAAATGTTGTTCTGATTAAAGAAGAAATAAAACTGGTCTTCATTAGACTAGTTGAGTATCTGAAGCATCAGCATTTGTGGTTTTGATTACAGACTCAAAATGGCCAGAAACAAAGCACTGTCTTCTGAAACTCGTCAGTCTATTCTTGTTCTGAGAAATTAAGGTTATTCCATGTGAGAAAATGGCCAAGGAACTGAATATCACGTATAACGCTGTGAACTACTCCCCTCACAGAACAGCGACAATTAGGTCTAACCAAATCAAATCAAATCGAAGTTTATTTGTCACGTGCGCCGAATACAACAGCTGTAGACCTTACAGTGAAATGCTTACTTACAGGCTCTAACCAATAGCGCAAAAAAGGTGTTAGGTGAACAATAGGTGAGTAAAAAATAAAACAACAGTAAAAAGACAGGCTATATACAGTAGCGAGGCTATAAAGTAGCGAGGCTACATACAGACACTGGTTAGTCAGGCTGATTGAGGTAGTATGTACATGTAGATATGGTTAAAGTGACTATGCATATATGATGAACAGAGAGTAGCAGTAGCTTAAAAGAGGGGTTGGCGGGTGGTGGGTGGCAGGTGGCGGGACACAATGCAGATAGCCCGGTTAGCCAATGTGCAGGAGCACTGGTTTGTCGGCCCAATTGAGGTAGTATGTACATGAACGTATAGTTAAAGTGACTATGCAGATATGATAAACAGAGAGTAGCAGCAGCGTAAAAAGAGGGTTTGGGGGGGAATTGGGGGGGAACACAATGCAAATAGTCCGGGTAGCCATTTGATCATCTGTTCAGGAGTCTGTCTTATGGCTTGGGTGTAAAAACTGTTGAGAAGCCTTTTTGTCCTAGACTTGGCACTCCGGTACCGCTTGCCATGCGGTAGTAGAGAGAACAGTCTATAACTGGGGTGGCTGGGGTCTTTGACAATTTTTAGGACATTCCTCTGACACCGCCTGGTGTAGAGGTCCTGTAGAGGCAGCTTAGCCCCAGTGATGTACTGGGCCGTACGCAGAACCCTCTATAGTGCCTTGCGGTCAGAGGCCGGGCAATTGCTGTACCAGGCAGTAATGCAACCAGTCAGGATGCTCTCGATGTTGCAGCTGTAGAACCTTTTGAGGATCCCAGGACCCATGCCAAATCTTTTTAGTTTCCTGAGGGGGAATAGGCTTTGTTGTGCCCTCTTCACGACTGTCTTGGTGTGTTTGGACCATTCTAGTTTGTTGTTGATGTTGACACCGAGGAATTTAAAGCTCACAACCTGCTCCACTACAGCCCCATCGATGAGAATGGGGGTGTGCCCGGTCCTCCTTTTCCTGTAGTCCACAATCATTACCTTAGTATTGGTTTTGTTTGGGAACAGGTTGTTATTCTGGCACCACCCGGCCAGGTCTCTGACCTACTCCCTATAGTCTGTCTCTTCGTTGTCGGGTGATCAGGACTACCGCTGTTGTCGTCTGCAAATTTAATGATTGTGTTGGAGTTGTGCCTGGCCATGCAGTCTTGAGTGAACAGGAGGGGACTGAGCACGCACCCCTGTGGAGCTCCAGTGTTGAGGATCAGTGTGGCAGATGTGTTGCTACCTACCCTCACCACCTGGGGGCGGCCCGTCAAGAAGTCCAGGATCCAATTGCTGAGGGAAGTGTTTAGTCCAAAGATCCTTAGCTTAGTGATGAGCTTTGAGGGTACTATGGTGTTGATCGCTGAGCTGTAGGCAATTAATAGCATTCTCACATAGGTGTTCCTTTTGTCCAGGTGGGAAAGGCCCATGTGTACTGCAATAGAGATTGCATCATCTGTGGATCTGTTTGGGCGGTATGCAAATTGGAGTGGGGTCCAGGATTTCTGGGATAATGGTGTTGATGTGAGCCATTACCAACCTTTCAAAGCACTTCATGGCTACGGACGTGAGTGCTACGGGTCTGTAGTAATTTAGGCAGGTTGCCTTTGTGCTCTTGGGCACAGGGACTATGGTGGTCTGCTTGAAACATGTTGGTATTACAGACTCAATCAGGGACATGTTGAAATAGAAAGAGGAGTGGGAGACCCCGGTGCACAACTGAGCAAGAAGACAAGTACAATAAAGTGTCTACTTTGAGAAACAGATGCCTCACGAGTACTCAACTGGCAGCTTCATTAAATAGTACCCGCAAAACACCAGTCTCAACGTCAACAGTGAAGAGGCGACTCCGGGATGCTGGCCTTCTAGGCAGAGTTGCAAAGAAAAAGCCATATCTCAGACTGGCCAATAAAAAGAAAAGATGAAGATAAAAAAATTAAAAGATGATAGAGGAGTGCTTGACACCATCTGTCGGGCATGGTGGAGGCAATGTGATGGTCTGGAGCTGCTTTGGTGGTGGTAAAGTGGGAGATTACAGGGTTAACCTCTTGGATATAGGGGTACTATTTTAATTTTTGGATGAAAAACGTTCCCGTTTTAACAATATATTTTGTCACGAAAAGATGCTCGACTATGCATATAATTGACAGCTTTGGAAAGAAAACACTCTGACGTTTCCAAAACTGCAAAGATATTGTCTGTGAGTGCCACAGAACTGATTTAACAGGCAAAACCCAGATAAAAATCCAATCAGGAAGTGCCGCATTTTTTGAAACCGCCTCATGCCAATGACTCCTTATATGGCTGTGAATGAGCTACGAATGACCTTATGTTTTCCACGCCTTCCCCAAAGTGTCTACAGCATTGTGACGTCTTTTTAGGCATTTCCATTGGAGAATGGCTGTAAGGGACCATATATAGCGAGTGGTCACATGGTGTCTCCCGGAGAAAATCTTGCGTAAAATACTGAGGTAGCCATTTTTCCAATCGTTTCTTATGAGAAACCAATTGCCTCGACGGATATATTATCGAATACATATGTTAAAAACACCTTGAGGATGGATCCTGAACAACGTTTGTTGTGTTTCTGTCGATATTATGGAGAAAATTTTGAAAAAAGTTCGGAGTTATAGTTGAAGTATTTTTCGGTCGATTTCCCAGCCAAGCATGATGAACAAACGGGAGCTTTTTCGCCTACAAAAATATTATTTTTGAAAAAATTGGGAGTCTCCTGAGTGAAAGCAAGTTCTTCAAAGGTAAATGATTTAATTTGGTTGCTTTTCTTATTTTCGTGAAAATGTTGCCTGCTGCCAGCAGAGCCTAGCATAGCATTATGCCATGATAAACTTACACAAATGCTTGTCAAGCGTTGGCTGTAACGCATATTTAGAAAATCTGAGATGACAGTGTTGTTAACAGAAGGCTAAGCTTGTGTTTGAATATATTTATTTCATTTCATTAGCGATTTTCATGGCTGTAAACTACACAGAGACAGGAACAATCACCCACAAAATGCAAAGTGAAACCCAGGCTACCTAAATACGGTTCCCAATCAGAGACAACGAGAATCACCTGACTCTGATTGAGAACCGCCTCAGGCAGCCAAACCTATGCAACACCCCTACTCAGCCGCAAATCCCAATACCAACAAAACCCCAATACGAAATACAACATAAACCCATGTCACACCCTGGCCTGACCAACAAATAAACTAAAACACAAAAATACTAAGGCGGTTCCGGCTCGGGACGTGGACCCCACTCTATAAATGTCATAGTTCCTCCCCTTCGCGTCCTGGGATGATCCACCCTCGCAGCTGACCATGGCCTAATAGTCCTCACCCAGAACCCCACGGAACTGAGGAGCAGCTCGTGACTGAGGGGCAGCTCGGGACTGAGGCAGCTCTGGACTGAGGGGAAACTCGGGACTGAGGGGAAGCTCGAGACTGAGGGGCAGCTCGGGACTGAGGGGCAGCTCGGGACTGAGGGGCAGCCCAGTACTGAGAGAAAGCCCAGCACTGAGAGGAAGCCCAGTAATGAGAGGAAGCCCAGTACTGAGAGGAAGCCCAGCCAGGCAGTTGAATCCGGCAGATCCTGGCTGATTGGCAGATCTGGAAGAGTCTGGCAGACTGGCAGATCTGGAAGAGTCTGGCAGACTGGCAGATCTGGAAGAGTCTGGCTGACTGGCAGATCTGGAAGAGTCTGGTTGACTGGCGGATCCTGGCAGACTGACGGCTCTGGCTGCTTCATGCTGACTGACGGCTCTGGCTGCTCCATGCTGACTGGCGGCTCTGGCTGCTCCATGCAGATTGACAGCTCTGGCGGCTTCTTGCAGACTGACAGCTCTGACTGTTTCATGCAGACTAACAGCTTTGGCAGCTCCTTGCCGACTGGCAGCTCCTTGCAGACTGGCAGCTCCTTGCAGACTGGCAGCTCCTTGCAGACTGGCAGCTCCTTGCAGACTGGCAGCTCCATGCAGACTGGCAACTCCATGCAGACTGGCAACTCCATGCAGACTGGCAGCTCCTTGCAGACTGGCAGCTCCTTGCAGACTGGCAGCTCCATGCAGACTGGCAGCTCTAGCTGCTCCATGCAGACTGGCAGCTCCTTGCAGACTGGCAGCTCCTTGCAGACTGGCAGCTCCATGCAGACTGGCAGCTCATTGCAGACTGGCAGCTCCTTGCAGACTGGCAGCTCCATGCAGACTGGCAGCTCCATGCAGACTGGCAGCTCTGGCTGCTCCAAGCAGACTGACAGCTCTGGCTGCTCCATGCAGACTGGCAGCTCTAGCTGCTCCATGCAGACTGGCAGCTCTGGCTGCTCCATGCAGACTGGCAGCTCTAGCTGCTCCATGCAGACTGGCAGCTCCAGCTGCTCCATGCAGACTGGCAGCTCTGGCTGCTCCGAACAGGCAGGAGGCTCCGGCAGCGCTGGAGAGGAGAAAGGCTCCGACAGCGCTGAATAGGCGGGAGACTCCGACAGCGCAGGAGAGGGAGAAAGCGCTTGCTGCGCTGAACAGGCGAGGCGCACTGAAGGCCTGGTGCGTGGTACTGGAACTGGTGGTACTGGATCGAGGACACGCACAGGAAGCCTGGTGCGGGGAGCTGCCATCGGAGGACTGGTGTGTGAAGGTGGCACAGGATGGACTGGACCGTGAAGGTGTACTGGAGAGCCTGAGAGCAGGACTGGCACAGGACGTGCAAGGCTAGGTAGGTACACAGGAGGCCTAGTGCGTAAGGCTGGCACATTTTTCACCAGCCGACTAACACGCACCTCAGGACTAGTATGGAGCGCTGACCCAGGTGCCATTAAATCCCCGACATGCTCCGTCGGACGAATCTTGTACCTAAAGCACCAAACTAGCAACTCCCTCATTACTCTCTCCTCCAATTTCCCCATTAACTCCTTCACAGTCTCTGTTTCGCTCACCTCCAACACCGGCTCTGGTTCTGGTCTCCTCCTTGGCTCCTCACGATAAACAGGGAGAGTTGGCTCAGGTCTGTCTCCTGACTCAGCCACTCTCCCTCTGAGCCCCCCCCCCAAGAAATTTTTGGGGCTGATTTTCAGGTTTCGCTCTGCGCCGCCGTGTCTTTCTTTTCAACTCCATTCTCCTACAGCCCTCTTCACACTGCTCCAGCGAATCCCAGGCGGGCTCCGGCACTCTCTCTGGGTCGGCCGCCCACCTGTCTATTTCTTCCCACGTCGTATACTCCAAGCCTCTGCTGTCCATAACGTCCTCCCTTCGCTGCTCCAGCTGCCTGTTAACACGCTGCTCGGTCCGTGTGTGGTGGCTGATTCTGTAACGGCGTTCTTCGTTTGTCGCAAGAAAGTCGGACCGAAATGCAGCGTGTTGGTTACTCATGTTTTTTAATGGAACAAACGCGGTACATGAAATAACTGATACAAATACAAAAAAACAACAAAATGGAACGTGAAACCTAATTACAGCCTATCTGGTGAAACTACACAGAGACAGGAACAATCACCCACGAAATACAAAGTGAAACCCAGGCTACCTAAATACGGTTCCCAATCAGAGACAACGAGAATCACCTGACTCTGATTGAGAACCGCCTCAGGCAGCCAAACCTATGCAACACCCCTACTCAGCCGCAAATCCCAATACCAACAAAACCCCAATACGAAATACAACATAAACCCATGTCACACCCTGGCCTGACCAACAAATAAACTAAAACACAAAAATACTAAGACCAAGGCGTGACATGAAGAAGGAAAGTTATCACTCCATTTTGCAACGCCAGTCATACCCTGTGGACAGTGCTTAATTGGAGCCAATTTCCTCCTACAACAGGACAATGACCCAAAGCACAGCTCCAAACTATGCAAGAACTATTTAGGGAAGAAGCAGTCAGCTGGTATTCTGTCTATAATGGAGTGGCCAGCACAGTCATCGGATCTCAATCCTATTTAGTTGTTGTGGGAGCAGCTTGACCGTATTTGTGGGAGGTGCTTCAGAAAGCATGGGGTGAAATCTCTTCAGATTACCTCAACAAATTGAGAACTAGAATGCCAAAGGTCTGCATGTCTGTAATTACTGCAAATGGAGGATTCTTTGACGAAAGCAAAGTTTTGAAGGACACAATTATTATTTAAATTAAAAATCATTATATATAACCTTGTCAACGTCTTGACTATATTTCCTATTCATTTTGCAGTTCATTTCATGTGTGTTTTCATGGAAAACAAGGACATTTCTAAGTGACTCCAAACTTTTGAACAGTAGTGTATGTCTACTGTTTACTTCTTTCATTCACCTCGACATTATTGCTATTCAAAGTGCAAAGACATGTCTGAACTCGTAACATCAACCAACACAGATACAGCCTCTTTCACAAGGAAATGTCACGTCTGTGCTGTCATTTTGAGTAATGAAGTAAAAAGAAAAAAGTCAAATGACAGCATACCCTTTGTGATATTGACACAGATATTATTGTTAGAAAAACAAGGCCATGGTAATTTAAGGGAAGGCAGTCGACAGCCGGTATTGGTTCTAAAGGGTTAAATTGAGAGAAATTACTTGACTTCAAACCCACGTCTCAAACCGCACTAAAGGTAATTACAAATAGCCCTAAAATCTAATGATTTGAGAAACAGAGAGAACAGACACAGATAGTACAGACACAGAAAACGTTTTATATGAATGAAATCAATTTAAAACCCTGTGCTGTATTGTCCTACTGGTCGGCTGGAGCTGTAGTTCTCTGGTCTGGCATCAGGACAAGCTAATCATGTCTGAGTGCAGTGAACGGAGCAGAGCATCGCATGATTAAGATTCATGAGGTTGGAACAGCAGGAGCAAATTATCAGAGCAATTCTTGGAGGGTTCAAAAAACCATACATCTCTGAGTGTTTGGAGAGGGAGAATAAAACCTATTCCTTCTCTTCTTTATTCCTCTCATCAAGGATGTCTTACAGGATGAGACCCTGAATTTCTGACAACGGCTTTAAAGTACTGACGTAACATCTGTCCTTGCTCAAGAAGAGGGTTTGTAAAATGACGCAATCCTAGAAGCTGGCAATGAAGTTGCATGATTTGTAAATGTATATGGAGGTTGCGTTGGATTTGTATTATGAGGCACTTGAAGGTTAGAGAGAGCTTTGATAAAACCAACGCCAGTAAAGGTATTGTGTTTGGAAAAGCATTGTGCGGCTGGATCTGGGGTCCCTAACAGGCAGACAAACAGGTATTTCAGTGGGACATACTTTTGCACATGTTTAATAATGGGCACTTGTTGTAGTGGGTCATTGTCCGGTAGATAAAATAGTTCAGTTTTCCCCATTACTCCTTGTCAGTTGTCTGCAAACTCAAACAATGGAGGATCCTTGTCCTATGTGTATCCCTGGAGAAAATACCTTTATTGCAACTCTTGAGCTCTCAAGTATTGTACATTAAAAGAAGGGCTCTTTACTTTAGAGGCATATGTACCGGAGAGAAGCCTTTCCAATATAGAAGTGAAGCATTTCACTTCAACAGCACTTCAAACTACGTCCTCGCAGCCTTTCCCTCTGCAAAACACTATTAACATTCTAGGCGACATTGACCAAAAAAGTGATAACTGCTCTCCTAAAAAAATTGAAATTCCCATCAGCACACATTCTCCTAGGGACTAATCCGCTTGTCCATGTCCTATTTACAGAGAGGAGTGTGCTGTCTGAGTCTACCATTGTGAAAAATTGACCCCATCTTTTGGGTTAAGCTTGTCCATCAATTTGCGTACAATAGTGCCACGATAAAGGAACACATGGTAGAGGTTTAGACTTACAGTTGAAGTCAGAAGTTTACATACACCTTTGCCAAATACATTCAAAGTCAGTTTCTCACAATTCCTGACATTTAATCCTAGCAAAAAAATCACTGCCTTAGTTCAGTTAGGATCACCACTTTATTTTAAGAATGTGAACTGTCAGAATAATAGTAGAGAGAATGATTTATTTCAGCTTTTAATTCTTTCATCACATTTCTAGTGGGTCAGAAGTTTACATACACTCAATTAGTATTTGGTAACATTGCCTTTAAAACCTCTTAGGGCTGCAATCCCGTTAACGGGATGATATGACAACAGCCAGTGAAAGTGCAGGGCGCCAAATTCAAAACAACACAAATCTCATAATTAAAATTCTTCAAATTCCTCAAACATACATCTTATACCGTTTTAAAGGTAATCTTGTTGTTAATCCCACCACAGTGTCCGATTTCAAATAGGCTTTCAGCGAAAGGACCACAAACGATTATGTTAGGTCACCACCAAATCACAGAATAATTCTGCCATTTTTCCAGCCAAAGAGTCACAAAAAGCAGAAATATAGATATAATTAATGACTAACCTTTGATGATCTTCATCAGATGACACTCATAGGACTTCATGTTACACAATACATGTATGTTTTGTTTGATAAAGTTCATATTTATATAAAGAAATCTCACGTTACATTGGCGCGTTACGTTCACTAGTTCCAAAAACATCCGGTGATATTGCAGAGAGCCACATCATTTTACAGAAATACTCATTATAAATGTCGATAAATACAATTGTAAGACATGGAAATATAGTTATACCTATCCTTAATGCAACCGCTGTGTCAGATTTCAAAAAAACTTTACCTGAAAGCATACCATGCAATAATCTTAGACAGGGCTCAGAAAATAAATAAAATGATCCACCATGTTGGAGTCAACAGAAATCAGAAATCACATTATAAATATTCCCTTACCTTTGACAATCTTCATCAGAATGCACTCCCAGGAATCCTAGTTACACAATAAATGCTTGATTTGTTCGATAATGTCCATTATTTATGTCCAAGTAGCTACTTTTGTTGGCGAGTTTAGTACACAAATCCAAACGCTCGTGCAGGTCCATCCGAACGTCGGACAAAAACATCAAAAAGTTATTACAGGTTGAAGAAACTTGTCAAACTAAGTATAGAATCAATCTTTAGGATGTTGTTATCATAAATCTTCAATAAAGTTCCAACCGGAGAATTCCTATGTCTGTAGAGAAGCCATGGAACGCAGGTCGCTAATCATGTGAAATGCGCATGACCAGGACCTGGCTCTCTGCCAGACCACTGACTCGAAGAGCTCCCCTCCGGCTCCACAGCAGAGTAGAAGCCTCATTCAAGTTTATAAAGATGGTTGACATCTATTGGAAGCCCTAGGAAGGGCAAATTTATCCATATCCCACTGTGTATTCAATAGAGGCTGGGTTGAAAGGTCCCAGGTTTTTGCCTGCCATATGAGTTCTGTTATACTCACAGACATCATTCAAACAGTGTCAGAAAATAATAATATGCATATATTAGCAACTGGGACTGAGGAGCAGGCTGTTGACTCTGGGCACCTCTGGGCACCTTTCATCCAAGCTACTCAATACTGCCCCTGCAGCCATAAGAAGTTGTTTAACTTGGGTCAAACGTTTTGGGTAGCCTTCCACAAGCTTCCCACAATAAGTTGGGTGTATTTTGGCCCATTCCTCCTGACAGAGCTGGTGTAACTGAGTCGGGTTTGTAGGCTCGCACACACTTTTTCAGTCCTGCCAATACAATTTTTTATAGGATTGAGGTCAGGGCTTTGTGATGGCCACTCCAATATCTTCACCTAGTTGTCCTTAAGCCATTTTGCCACAACTTTGGAAGTATGCTTGAGGTCATTGTCCATTTGGAAGACCCATTTGCAACCAAGCAGTAACTTCCTGACTGATGTCTTGAGATGTTGCTTCAATATATCCACAAAAATTTCCTGACTCATGATGCCATCTATTTTGGGAAGTGCACCAGTTCCTCCTGCAGAAAAGCACCTCCACAACATGATGCAGCCACCCCCGTGCTTCACGGTTGGGATGGTGTTCTTCGGCTTGCAAGCCTCCCCTTTTTCCTCCGAACATAACGACGATCATTATGGCCAAACAGTTCTATTTCCGTTTCATCAGAACAGAGGACATTTCTACAAAAAATATGATATTTGTCCCTATGTGCAGTTGCAAACCGTAGTCTGTCTTTTTCATGGCAGTTTTGGAGCAGTGGCTTCTTCCTTGCTGAGTGGCCTTTCAGGTTATGTCAATATAGGACTTGTTTTACTGTGGATATAGATACTTTTGTACCTGTTTCCTCCAGTATCTTCACAAGGTCCTTTCTGATGTTTTGGGTTGATTTGCACCTCACACCAAAGTATGTTCATCTCTAGGAGACAGAACGCATCTCCTTCCTGAGCGGTATGACGGCTGCGTGGTCCCATGGTGTTTATACTTGCATACTATTGTTTGTACAGATGAACGTGGTACCTTCAGGTGTTTGGAAACTACTCCCAAAGATGAACCAGACTTGTGGAGCTCTACAATTTATTTTCTGAGGTCTTGGCTGATTTCTTTAGATTTTCTCATGATGTCAAGAAAAGAGGAAGGCCTTGAAATATAACCACAGTTACACCTCCATTTGACTCAAATGATGTCAATTAGCCTATCAGAAGCTTCTAAAGCCATGACATCATATTCTGGAATTTTCCAAGCTGTTTAAAGGCACAGTCAACTTGTTGGATGTAAACTTCTGACCCACTGGAATTGTGATACAGTGAATTATAAGTGAAATAATCTGTCTGTAAACATTTGTTGGAAAAAATGAATGGTGTCATGCACAAAGTAGACTGTAGTTTGTTAACAATACATTTGTGGAGCAGTTGAAAAATGAGTTTTAATGACTCCAACCTAAGTATATGTAAACTTCTGACTATATGTAAACAACTGTACATACCAAAGTTAGCATGTTTAAGAGGAAATATTGAACCACCAACGTACTGTAGGTCTCAATCATTGGTCATTCTCTACAGCAGGCAAAACACAACAGTACTGCTATTTTGAAAGAGTAAAACATTCTCATATTCACTTCTGATATCTAGGAGATTTTATTTATCAAAAAGACACAATGTAAGTACATTTTACAATGGTAAAATAAAGAGCTGAGGAGTAATAGAAGGTGCTACAAATTCCTTTCTGAACATCAACGTTCTCATAACGTTCCCATTGTGAATAATCATATTTTGCGACGCTGAGAATTTTTACAAGCAGTGAAGGAATATATCACAGCAATGAAGCACAACTTAATTCAAACAGAAAACGTTCACAAGTATCCACAGCTATCATTCATCTTCTCATCGCCCACACCACAATTCTAGAAACTTTAAGCTTTTGTCAGGGATATGAGAAGCTACAGTAAGTTACATCACCTTAAATATATGCATAGATTTGAATAGTGATGCCAGACCTTGAAGATAGGTTCCTAGTAGAGACTGCTGAGGGGAGGACGGCTCATAATAATGGCTGGAACGGAGTATGGAATGGCATCAAACACATGGAAACCATGTTTTGATGTTTTTAATACCATTCCAACATTCCGCTCCAGCCATTGCCACGAGTCCTTCCTCCCCAATTAGAGTGCCACCAACGTCCTGTGATAGATTCACAAACATTTTGGTGCTTTTGGTTCATTTCGTTCCTTTTCTCTGCAAGGTACAAATTAAAAAACCCAAATGAATATCTGGGCACACTGACTCAGTAAGACTAAGAGAAAATAACAATAATAAAACACTTCAGATTTGTGTATGCATGCGATGAGTTAAGAGCTAGAGCCCACTGATGCCGGTGGATTGTGAGGGAAGAGTAATAATAAAAGATGCATGACGTCGGAAGCAGAAAAGGCTAGGAGCTGACACTGAAGCTGCACACTGAAGAGTCTTACCCATCTTTTCAGAGAACTCAGTGATAACACACACATACAGCCCACGGGAGAAGTCAGAGAGATGATAATCACCCCTCTGAGAGATTAATTAAGTCTATTACTATCTCTAAATAAGCCTTCCTGGAAAATATGTAACAGGATGAGACATTTGGAGGGAATGGAGAGAAAGTGGTTGACTCTACTGCCTATTGATTGGCCAGAGGGTGAGTGCTTCAGGCGATCAACAAACCTGTAATTTATGTCACATGTTCCACTCTTTACACTCAGATCATGGCAGATAGATATGTTTGTGTGCAAGTGTGTGTGTTTGCATGAGCGAGAGAGAGAGAGAGAGAGAGAGAGAGAGAGAGAGAGAGAGAGAGAGAGAGGATAGCAAGAGTAAAATGATAGTAAAATAGGTCTGAAAAAAGCTGTAAATCATATTTAAAGTACTGTTGGTCTTTATCACACCATTTGATACATTTTTGTCTAATGATCATTTATGTATTCATATAATCATAAGTACTACACAATATTTTAATATCATACTTCGCAGATACAGTAGCATCAGGTAAATATGATCCAGTGCTTAAAAAACAAAAACAAGTAAACAAACACAGAGGAAAACAGGGTAAAGTAAGTGGATACATCAATACCTCTCTTCCATGATTGGCTGGTTGGCTGCCACAGCTACCACAGTTAGGTACAATATAAATGAACCACAGTAGACTAGTATGCCATTAACTTGAAGATGATAATAGAAGTACCAGCTATCCCCCTGCCCCCCGCCCCCGCCCCCCCCACCCCCTGTCTGACACACACACACACACACACACACACACACACACACACACACACACACACACACACACACACGCACTCGCACTCATATACCTGCGCACACCAAATATCTAACTACATAACCAAGGAGAGACAGCCATGACGAAGTAGATGTTGGTGTGGGGCAGCCCCTCCTGTCTGAGACTGCTGGTACAGGTCAGTGGTCAGGTGGTCAGGTGGGGCAGAAGCAGAGAGGTCACAGCACTATGACTGCAGCTACCTGGGAAACACAAGCACACCAGACAACATGCATCAATCATTAACCAGCGCTATATAGGCAAGCTAACGATGGGATGACAACCACTAAATGTAGGCTACTCACAAAGCTAAGCTTTCTAAACCAAGTCTAAGCCAATACCATAGTTGTAATATTCATGTACATATACCTTTACCTTTACATCCACTACTAACTGCCTCAGGCTTATATTATTTTCACTTTTATTTTATGAATTATTAATTGGTAAGGAACTAATTTGTACTTTTTATTATGGAAGTGACACAAGGTCGTGGGTAGTATTTTATGATTGGTGGTCAGTGTATGAGTTCTAATTATGTCTGGGCCAGAGTTCAACCAGCTGGAGATCCAAATGGTTCATTAATTAGCAGCCCCCTGTGACGGGCATAAAGTAGAACCACAAAAGGCCACAGTGCATCACTTTTATCTCAAATTATACTCAGGAGTTGGCCAACACATCTGTTAATTACAGCATGTAGCTAAGATGATCTAAGGGTTATGCAGTACACAATATGAAAATAAAATATACAGTGTTGTGCTTTAGATGTTTATGTTATGTGTCTAACTATACAACTTCTAAAATTATTTCAGGGTTATACTGTATGTTGTGCTGAGAAAATACCATGTATTGTGCTTTAGATGAAGTGTTCATGTTATGTTGAACTATTCAATCGTTATCGTTCCATGTCATAATTGAAGGCGTAAATTAATAGACATCTGGGGTGAGTCACATAGACCTATTGCTGAGATCGGCTTTGTATTGAACCCACAGGGCAAACAACACCCACAGGGCAAAGAATGGCTTCTTCCTCGAACTACCTCTGCCTCACACCTGACACTATGGAGTCCATTCTCCCAAGCTGTCTGTCACTCAGTCTGTCTTTCTCTATTTCTCCTCTCCTCTCCAGTCAGTCCATAACTACCTTTCCAAATACGTCCATTGGAGGGGTCTGGCGGTCATGTCAGAGGGGGTGAATCACCAAAGCAGATCTCTCTCCTCACTCTTTCTTTCTCTTCTCTATCTACTACTACTCAAGACCTGACCAGCCACTCTCTGATTAAAACTCACCCCACCTTATTTCAAAGAGAGAGGGAAAGAGGGAGGGAGAAAGAAAGGGTGAGAGAAAGACAAGAGAGAGAGAGAGAGAGAGAGAGAGAGAGAGAGAGAGAGAGAGAGAGAGAGAGAGAGAGAGAGAAAGAGGAGAGGGATTGTGAGAGGCCACAGTCTATGAAATGGGGGCAGAGTTCCTACAATCCTTTCTGAGAGACTGATGGCCATTGGCTGAGACTGACCGTGGCCAGGCATGCCTGTTTGGGTAAGAGTCTAGAAGAGAAAAGACCCATACAACTGAAGTTGGAAAAAAAATACACACCACTGTGGTGTTTCATTTTTCATTCAACTTTCATTCATGTAGGTCTGTCTAATTCAGACATTATCTATTTTTTGTCAAGATAGATCCTAGTGTAAGAAAGGCAAGCAAGTGCAACCACCAGCTTTACAATATTCCAAGTTCCTGCGACACACAAAACAAAGGAAATTGAAAATGGAAAACTCAGACCTGCTTGTATATCATTATGCTCTTTGGTAAAGCATTTCTTTTTAGGGCAATATCAGTAGAAATGTTACAAATATGGAGGTTCAGGACCAGTGGAAACTCCTCAGAAGAGGAAGGGGAGGACCTTCCTACTCAATGAATTTCATTTTTTTAAAATTGTGAAACAAAATAAAACATTTTTGAAATAAAACTTTTCTAAATACAGTATATTCACGTTACCAAATTATTGATGAAAAAACACTGTTTTGCAATGAAGGTCTACAGTAGCCTCAACAGTACTCTCTGGGGTAGCACCACGGTGTAGCAGAAGGACAGCTAGTTTCCGTTCTCCTCTGGGTACATTGACTTCAATATAAAACCTAGGTGGCTCATGGTTCTAACCCCCTTCCATAGCCTTACACTGTAATTATGACAACTTCAGAGCTTTTGCAGCATCAACTGACATGATCATGTCCACCCAATCAAAGGATCAGAGAATGAATCTAGTACTGAAAGCACAAGCTACAGCTAGCTGGTACTGCAGTGCATAACATGTGGTGAGTATTTTAACAGCTTTGAACAAATACATTTCTTTAAAATTGAAGGAGAAGCGAGAGAGAGAGCTAGCGATATTTCCCTGTATTCTTTTCACTTTCACTTTCACTTACTTAGCTAGAGAATGCAGCTAGCTAGTTTAGCATACTCAAACACACGGCTCAAACAGAGAGGGATGCCATGTTAGCTAGTTGGCTATGGCTATCCAACACTGGAACTCTTCTAAGTCAAGATACGCTTTAGGTTTTATTAATTTATTGCCACCAGGGCCCGCCAGTGTAATTGCTCAACTGCTTTCTGTACACTGTTAGTGTTAGTTCTAGCTATGTTGACTATGATGATAGCTAATATGATGTCAATATGGTGGGATGGGGGGAGTATACAGGAATATAATGGATACAAAAAAATAAAATAAATGATGCAAACCATTAACTTGATAGAACCCACAATCTATCTGCACCCTGCCCTACCATCCATACCCTGATTGGAGTAAACTAACGGACAACAAGACGTCTACTGCTACTTATACTGCTCACATGTATGGTACATGTAGTTAAATAATTATACAAATATTCTTCATTTCCTCTTTCTGCTGGATTTTCAACCAACCGACCATTCATTCTGATCTTAGAGAGGTGGAGGGAGAGAGGAGGAAAGAGTATGAAGTTTGACAGGGGGATGAAGATGACTACGCTGCAAACCTCTGTCTATGAAAAGACCCCAGGCTTCCGTCAGATTGGTGATTGTATACCCATCTGAACGATGTCCTGATCCAGACAGGTTGGAATGATGCCAGGAAGGAGGGGGAAGAGAAGAGAGAGCGGCACAAATGAACTGATGGAATGAGAGAACAAAACGTTATTGGGGAGAAATAGGGAAATAAAAATGGGGAGAATTGTGGATAAAAATGGGGAGTATGGTAGATAAAATGAATGGGACAGAGTAGAGAACTTGAAAAGACAAAGAGAGAGCGTAATTGAGAATGAGAGTGAGCAAAAGAGAAAGTGAACGAGAGAAAGAGAAACAGAGAGAGATTGATCGATCAAGAGAGAAAACGGAAGGAAGAGAAAAGGAGAGAGAGTGAGGTAGAGAGTGACGGTAGGGAGATATGGTGCTTTGAAGAGATCAGAGGGCATGAGGCTACCCCGTCTCCCTGGCACACACACAGAGAGGGAGAGAGAGCTCTGCCAGTATCACCCACTTCAAAGCTCTGTCTCTGTGCCACCACAACGGAGACCCCTTTCTCCTTCCGGAAGAGTCTGGGAGACACACACATGCATCTACGCGCACGCACGCACGCACACACGCACGCACGCACACACACACACACACACACACACACACACACACACACACACACACACACACACACACACACACACACACACACACACACACACACACACACACACACACACACACACACACACACACACACAGAGATGAATCTTCTGCAGTGTATCTTGGGTAAAGCAAGGGGGCGCTAGAAAGCTGTTTGAACATAACTCCAACTTGTCATTGAAAGACGTGGGTGGAAATGAGGGAGGAAAGGAGGAAGGTTAGGAGGAAGGTTAGGAGGGAGGGAATGAAAGCCAATAAACACAGACAGTCCCCAAGATGAATGCTCGAGTGACAAGCTAAGGGAAAAAGCAATGCAGCAGTTTAGACATCTGGTAATGTGCCTCAGTAGATCCATTTCCTGCAATCAAACAATATAAAAACTCCAGACAGACAATCTAATGAGAAAAAGACAGGAAATAAACTGAATTAAAAAAATATATTGTTGAAAGTGTCAAGTTACTGTACTGTACTGTAGATAACATAGACAAGTCACAACAGACCAGTGGAAGCTGCTGTCACATTAAATCACGTTTGATACCTTAATCCATTCCACCCATTTCAATGATCCAGCTTCCCTTCACTTGCCTGCATCCGAAAAAGACATGTCAAATCTCCTTTGTACTGAGTGAGTTGGTAGAGATGTTTACTATCGCCCAGCCAGAGTGAACGAAGATTTAGAAGTCAAACTGAAATCCAGGGTGGATGGGATCAATGTGAGCAGCTGGGGAGGTGTTGTGTTTTGAAGGCCCCTGTTCTGTACGTCACGGCCCATTTCCAGCAGAGCCAGTGTCCGGATGCATGGAGCTGATAGGCCGTATCAATTACAACCCAAACTGGCTCCATGGCACAGCTATCGATTGTCAGTCACAGGCTGGATGAATGGCGTAGACTCTGAGCCAACAGGTTGACCGGGTGGTGTGTGTGTGATTGTGGGGGGAAAGAGGGAAGAGGAGAAGCAGATATTTCGCATGACAGCCTAGTTTGACCACTCACATTCAAGTGAGTGGTGAGTACTCAAGTGAGTATTACTCAGTCTCTCTATCTTAACAAATTTGATGGCTACACCGTTGTGTACAACAGTATATCCAATATGAACCTAGCTCACCCATTGTACTGAATATCAGACCTACAGTCTGTCCACTCAAATACACTGTTGAACACAATGATATAGTGGATGGATTTATGCTGCCTCTTTAACCCTCCATGTGAGGTCCCTCCATACCTAAGCTGCTACCCACCATCCATCCTTCCCTCTATCCCTCGATTGACTCTCTCCAAAATGGCATCTGTCTGTGTGAGGAGCTCTGTGTTGATCAGGCTGGTGTAATGACAGCCTAAGCTGTTCGTTGGAAGGTCTCACACATTAAGGCGCTGGCCAATCAGCTTTAGGTAATCTCAGCTCTTCTTCCTGGAGAATGCTGGCTATGCTGAGCAGGCTTGGTTTGAGCAGCTGGGGATATGTGTGTGTGTGTGTGTGTGTGTTTTGATGTGGAGGGTCTATGTGTCTATGTGTTTGGGGTGTATAATTCTGAAATGATAAGATTTACAGTAAATGGAGAGTAATTAAAACATGTATTTGAAAGCTGTGTTAATCATTTTCGCCATAGCTACTAGTTTGTGAAATGTGTTAATGCTAGTCTCAGATCACCTGTGTCACATAGTGATGTGTTTTCTCATGTAAAGAGAAATGACAGTGACAGTCCCTCACCCACAGAGCAACAGTAATCCCCTGCAGCAAAGTTTGGAGTAAGCTGACCGCATGGAAAAAGATAAACAAGGATTGTCATTCTTCACCCCGTGATGGAAAATTGCACAACACTTTCTCTCCTCAGCATTTATCGCTAATCAAGTTTTTTTTAAATCCATACAATCTAATTTACTGCAATCATTTCTACACACAAAATATACTTTCTAATTTTTGCACATTGTTTTCTTTCTTCCATTTTATTTAGCTATTTCCCTCTTAATTTAGGGAAGATATCAGAAGCAGAAATAGATTGAGCAACAAGGCCTGAATCCACAATATCAAAACAATCTGAATTTGATTTTTTTTCCTAAACCACAAACGGAATACTTTTATTTAAATTGACTCCTATCATTTAACAAAATACAGTCATTTTCTCAATAATAAAAAACTGCAAAGTCTCCCAAACATCTGAAGTTAACAAAAAGAAAAGTGACAGTCAGAGTGAAACATTCTGAAAGCAAAAGGAATATGTTTTCTTCCCTTCCCTCGTAGAGCAGAGGATAGATTGAGGACGTCAGTGACGAATGTCTTGCATTAACTTTGTTGTTTATTTTCCCCCGGAAGCAGTGAAATAACCCTATTAAATCAAGTAGTCACTCGACCATTAATCTCAATGCAGCTGACTAGTCCCTCAAAGCTAAATGGGGTTTAGAATTTGCATGAGGCGAGTTTACCCACAAAGCCTTGCCTAAGAGGATTGCAGTTCAGACAGAGAGCTTATTGTCACACTTGTTCATAGACACAGATTAACGGTAGTAGACCACAAAAGGACTGCACTAACTTCATGGCATGGCGCACAAGTTCCCCCTCACTGCATTGCTAGTGAAGAGATTTCTCTTTCAGTAGCGGAAATATAGCAAATTACAATGCAGCAGTTACTTCTGTGACATCTATGGATTAATAGCTACTCTGTACTCTTCATTTCCTTTCATTTCACATCAGTACTTACTGCATGGTTATTTGCCTTTTTGACTTTAGTTTCAAAATCAGGTGTTTATGGACACCAGAAAGGCCTGAAAATACAGTATTTTGGGTAACTCAGATTGTTCTGGCATTTCTCACATAGAAACTTAATTGGGAGGAATGATGGTGAATGTGCTTTTTATAATTGTTTCACAAGCCATTTTGGGGAGAATCATGATGAAAGTGGCCATTTTAGGTCCATTTTAGCACTATATATTCCTCTTGTCAGCAGCCTGATCACTCCAAATAAACTTTGATTTAAAGCATTTGAAAAGGTTGTGAGAACGTCGATATATGCCGTCCTCAGGACTCACAAAAAGTACACTGGGCAATAACAAACGGAGCTGCTTAGACCACTGCCTCACCGTAGTTTACGATGCTCCAGCAAGCCTGAGAAGAGTTGATGATAGTTGACGGAAACACCAAGCGCGTTGTTATCTTTTATTTAGTTTGAAGCCTTCCCCAAACCATAGCCCTAACCTTAACCACTCGAAATGAATGCCCAAACTGTTCATCTTTGAGTTGTTTTTGTTTTAACCCTGTAACTACACAGGATGAACTCTGTAAACACGCAGAATGAATGTGTAAAAAATAGACGTTCATTCATAATACGTCGGATTCCCGGAAGGAAAATGTGAGATATTGTTGCTGGTAAGACCCTATGACCTGTGACCGCACATGATACAGACAATATATTGGTGTCATTATACACCTTGTACAGTGCCTTCAGAACGTATTCACACCCCTTTTCCACATTTGTTTTGTGTTACAGCCTGAATTTAAAATGTATTTTGTGTCACTGGCTTACATACAACACTCCATAATGTCAAAGTGGAATTACGTTTTTAGAAATGTTTACAAATTAATGAAAAAGGAAAAGCTGCCTTAAAAGTCATTAAGTATTCTACCCCTTTGTTATGGCAAATCAAAATAAGTTCAGGAGTAAATATGTGCGTTAACAAGTCACATAATAAATTGCATGGTTTCACTGTGTGCGCATTAGCAGTGTTCTTGATACTCCCCATCCCAGATCTGGGACCGTAATCATCAACTGACACTAATTAGCATAACGCAACGGACATAAATATTACTAGAAAATATTACTATTCATGAAAATCACAAGTGAAATATATTGAGACACAGCTTAGCCTTTTGTTAATCACCCTGTCATCTCAGATTTTCAAAATATGCTTTACAGCCAAAGCAAGACAAGCATTTGTGTAAGTTTATCGATAGCCTAGCATAGCATTATGTCCAGCTAGCAGCAGGCAACTTGGTCATGGATATCCGAAATGCAATCAAATTAAATCGTTTATCTTTGATGAGCTTCCGATGTTTTCACTCACGAGACTCCCAGTTAGATAGCCAATGTTCCTTTTTTCCCAAAATATTATTTTTTGTAGGCGAAATAGCTCCGTTTGTTCTTCACGTTTGGCTGAGAAATCGACCGGAAATTGCAGTCACGAAAACTCCGAAAATATTCAAATTAACTCCATAATATCGACAGAAACATGGCAAACGTTGTTTATAATCGATCCTCAAGGTATTTTTCAAATATTTATTTGATAATAAATCCACCGGAACAATTGGTTTTTCAGTAGGACCGATTGGAAAAATGGCTACCTCTGTATTTTACGCAAGAATCACTCTGAAAGCCATCAGGTGACCACTTACGCAATGTAGCCGCTTACGGGTATTCTTCAACATAAATGCGTAAAACTACGTCACAATGCTGTAGACACCTTGGGGAATATGTAGAACAAGTAAGCAGGTTGATAGCCTATTCACTGCTCAAAAGGGACGCATTGGAACGCAGAGCTTTCAAAACACGAGGCACTTCCAGATTGGATTTTTCTCAGGCTTTCGCCTGCAATATCAGTTCTGTTATACCCACAGACAATATTTTTACAGTTTTGGAAACTTTAGAGTGTTTTCTATCCCAAGCTGTCAATTGTATGCATATTCTAGCATCTTCTCCTAACAAAATATCCCGTTTACATTGGGTACGTTATTTTTCCAAAAATGAAAATACTGCCCCCTAGTCACAACAGTTAACAATAAAATTTGAATGACTCCATCATCTCTGTAACCCACACGTACAATTATTTGTAAGGTCCCTCCACAAAGACCAGAGAGGTTTCATAATGCCTCACAAAGAAAGGCACCTATTGGTAGATGGGTAAAAAAGGAGACATTAAATATCCCTTGGAGCATGTTATTAATCAAGTCACTACAAAGATACAGGCATCATTGCTAACTCAGGTGCCGGATAGGAAGAAAACCTCTCAGGGATTTCACCATGAGGACAATGGTGACTTTAAAACATTTTTAGAGTTTGTTTTATTTGTATTTTTTTAAAGGGGTGGATCAACTTTAATATTGCGGATAGGTTAGGATCACCACTTTATTTTAAGAATGGAAATGTCAGAATAGTAGCAGAGAGAATAATTTATTTCAGCTTTTATTTCATTCATCACATTCCCAGTGGGTTAGAAGTTTACATACACTCAATTAGTATTTGGTAGCATTGCCATTAAATTGCTTAACTTGGGTCAAACTTTTCGTGTAGCCTTCCACAAGCTTCCCACAATAAATTGCGTGAATTTTGGCCCATTCCTCCTGACAGAGCTGGTGTAACTGAGTTAGGTTTGTAGGCCTCCTTGCTTGCACACGCTTTTTCATTTCTGCCCACAAATGTTCTATAGCACATATGTCAGAGTCAAGGCCCGCGGGCCACATCCGGCCCGCGAGAAGGTTTTTTACGGCCCCTGGGATGATCTTGATTTATTATTAGAACCGGCCCGCAGACCGCAGCAAGCCGGCAGCCCGCAGATCTTTTACACGCACCAATACTACATTTCCCACAATGCAACGGTGACGCACCGAGCAGTAGGCTGCTTCATTTCAATATTTATTGGCACAGCAGTCGTCAGCATCACAGTAAAATTAACTTTCAGATACCCATCAAAAATGGCAAAACGGAAGGTGGACACTGAGAACCGGGGTTTCAAACAAGGTGGGAGTCGGAGTATATGTTCACGGAGGTAGCTGGAAAACCTGTGTGTCTTCTGTGTGGAGAAAGTGTGGCGGTACTGAAAGAGTATAATCTGAGACGACATTATGAAACGAAACACGCGGACAAAAACAAGAATATGGACATGGAACAAAGGCTACAAAAGGCAGAGGAATTAAAACGAGGCCTCAAATCTCGACAGGCTCTGTTCAAAAAAGCCAAATCACAAGGCCAGGCTGCTGTCAAGGCCAGTTTTATTTTGGCAGAAGAGATCGCTAAATCAGCCCGGCCATTTACGGAGGGGGATTTCATCAAAAACTGCATGATTAAAGTTTGTGACGAAGTTTGCCCAGAAAAAAGGCAACTCTTTTTAAATGTGAGTCTGAGCAGAAACACCATTGCCGAGAGAGTAGACCAGTTGTCCATCAATCTAAAAGAGCAGCTTGTGAAAAAGGGAAAAGATTTCATTGCATATTCCTTGGCTGTGGATGAGAGCACCGACATTTCTGACATTGCCCAGTTGTCAATTTTCATCCGCGGAGTGGACTCCAGCCTAAGCGTGACAGAGGAGTTTTTGGCTTTACGTCCTATGCATGGCACAACTACGGGGCATGATTTGTATGAAGAGGTGTCAAGATGTGTAAATGAGATGGAGCTGCCTTGGGAAAAACTCGTGGGTTTGACAACCGACGGAGCACCTGCGATGTGTGGACACAGGAGCGGACTGGTGGCGAAGATACGGGAAAAGATGCAAGAGGAAAACGCGACAGGTGAGCTGACAGCTTATCATTGTATCATACACCAGGAAGCGTTGTGCGGTAAAGCCTTGAAAATGGAGCATGTAATGAGCATCATCACGCGCACAGTTAACTTTATCAGAGCCAAAGGTTTGAATCACCGCCAGTTCAAGGCATTTCTGACGGAGTTAGAAACGGAGCATGGTGATTTGCCTTATCACACAGAGGTGCGATGGCTAAGCCAGGGAAAGGTGCTTCAAAGATGTTTCGAGCTTCGTGAGGAGATTTGTCTGTTCTTGGACAGCAAAGGGAAAGACACAACACAACTCCGAGACGAAATGTTTCTGTGTGAAATGGCTTTTCTGTGTGACATTACGAGTCATCTGAATGCAATGAACATTTGCTGTTGACGTGGAAAGCTCACCACCAAACCTCCAAATGGAGTTGATTGACCTCCAATGCAATGATGCACTGAGGGCAAAATATGCGGCAGTGGGTGCTGCGGAGTTCGCCCGTTTCCTCCCCGACACAATGCCCCAGCTGCGCATCCAGGCTGCTCAAACGTTGTCTATGTTTGGCAGCACATACCTGTGTGAACAACTTTTTTCTTTGATGAACCTGAACAAAACATCACACAGAAGTCGACTTACTGCTGAACACCTCCACTCAATTCTGAGGATTTCCTCAGCTCAGAGCCTTACCCCGAACATTGATGAACTTGTGGAAAAGATGGGACACCACCAAGTATCACCCTCAACCTCAAACAAGTGAACATTACTGTGCAATCACATATTTAGAGTTTTTACTCAGTTCAAGTTTAAAAGTTAAAGTTTAATATTTGTTTTCACTGCATGTTACTTCTCCTTAAACAAAGTGTTGTTTTTGATTAATAGATTTTTGCACTTTATTTTATTGTATTTCAATCCAATTATATTTTAAAAACATTTCAGTTGAGTGGATGATAGAAAATTGCTATTATTGTTTTTTTCTTTGAAGTAAATTTAGCCCACTTTTGCTAAAATAGAAAATATAGGCTACTGATGGTGCCTTGAATACCGGTTTCTTTCATTTAATGTTCATGTTATGGGGATTTTTATATAAAGGAAATTTGTCTTTTGTGTCTGTTGAAAATTAAAGATTACTGACAGAGCCATAAGAAAATATTGCTTTATTTATCTGATCATATTGGAATATATTTGTTAGGTTTTCAGTAGGTTCAATTAGGTTCACTAGACTATATGCGTCATTTAAAAATTTTTCAATGAACATTCGAACAGTCCGGCCCTCGGCTTGTAGCTAAATTTTTTATTTGGCCCTCCGTCCATTTGACTTTGACACCCCTGTTCTATAGGGTTGAAGTCAAGGCTTTGTGATGGCCACTCCAATACCTTGACTTTGTTGTCCTTAAGCCATTTTGCCACAACTTTGGAAGTATGCTTGGGGTCATTGTCCATTTGGAAGACCCATTTGTGACCAAGCTTTAACTGATGAAGACTGATGTCTTGATATGTTGCTTAAATATATCCACAGCATTTTCCTCCCTCATGAAGCCATCTATTTTGTGAAGTGCACCAGTCCCTCCTGCAGCAAAGCACCCCCACAACATGATGTTAGCACCCCCGTGCTTCACGGTTGGGATAGTGTTCTTCAGCTTGCAAGCATCACCCTTTTTCCTCCAAACATAACGATGGTAATTATGGCCAAACAGTTCTATTTTAGTTTCATCAGACCAGAGGATATTTCTCCAAAAAGTATGATCTTTGTCCCCCATGTGCAGTTGCAATGGTCTGTAGTCTGTAGTCTGGCTTTTAATGGAGGTTTTGGAGCAGTGGCTTCTTCCTTGCTGAGCGGCCTTTCAGGTTAAGTCGATATAGGACTCGTTTTACTGTGGATATAAATACTTTTGGGCCTGTTTCCTCCAGCATCTTCACAAGGTCATTTCTGTTGTTCTGGAATTGATATGCACTTTTTGCACCAAATTATGTTGATCTCTAGGAGACAGAACATGTCTCCTTCCTGGGTGGTATGATGTCTGCGTGGTCCCATGGTGTTTATACTTGCGTACTGTTGTTTGTACAGATGAACGTGGTACCTTCAGGCATTTGGATATTGCTCCCAAGGATGAACCAGACTTGTGGAGGTCTACAATTTATTTTTTGAGGTCTTGGCTGATTTATTTTGATTTGCACATGATATCAAGCAAAGAGACACTGAGTTTGAAGGTAGGCCTTGAAATACATCCACAGGTACACCTCTGATTGACAAAAATTATGTCAATTAGACTGCCAGAAGCTTCTAAAGCCATGACATTTTCTGGAATTCTCCAAGTTGTTTAAAGGCACAGTCAACTTAGTGTATGTAAACTTCTGACCCACCGGAATTGTGATACAGTGAATTATAAGTGAAATAATCTGTCTGTAAACATTTGTTGGAAAAATTATTTGTGTCATGCACAAAGTAGATTGCCAAAAGTATAGTTTGTTGACAAGGAATTTGTGGAGTGGTTGAAAAACGAGTTTTAATGACTCCAACCTAAGTGTATGTAAACTTCTGACTTCAACTGTACATACATACATACATACATACACACCCATTATATATATATAATTATATAAACATTCATACATATACACATGTATACATACATGCACATACATACATGTATACCTACATATACCCACATGTATTTAATATTGTAACGAATCTCTTCGTCGTCTGAGGAGGAGTAGGAAGGATCGGACCAATATGCAGCGTTGTAACTGTCCATGTTAATTAATTAGACTGATCACACTAAACATAATGACAAAGCGAATGGAAGAAACTAAACAGTTCTGTCAGGTGACATACACAAAACAGAAAACAACTACCCACAAATCTTAGTGGGAACACAGGCTACCTAAGTATGGTTCTCAATCAGAGACAACGATTGACAGCTGCCTCTGATTGGGAACCATACCAGTCCAAAAGCAGAAATACAAAACCTAGAACAAAAACATTGAGTGCCCACCCCAACTCACACCCTGACCAAACTAAAACAGAGACATAAAAGAGGAACTAAGGTCAGGACGTGACAAATATACCTTTATTATTCACTGCAAACCCTACCACCCATCCCCCAAATGGAGTAAACTAATAAACAATAACACTCAGGCTTCTACCTTCAGTTTATACATATTATACACATTTTACAGACAGAATCTATTTTTACAATAGTTATATTTTGTTTGTTTTTAGTCCTTCCCCAGTTTCAGATGTCCACCCAGTTTGATTTCTATTTGTAACTGTGCTATTTCACAACATTTCTGAACCTATATACATTTTACAAACCCTGTATGTTTTACATTGGTTACCATGTTGTTATTAGTCCCAACCTTCAGCTCCATTCAACCCCTCCCATCTATCTCTTAACACCATCCATTTTGGATTTCTATTTACCATATGTTTTTCAACTGTGCTGTGATGCTTCACAAAAGTACTGAACCTTTCTGTTCTCATAACTTCTACAGATTGTAAATTAAAGATAATCATTTTTGCTAAAATAATTATTTTATTATTGATTGATTGACTATGACTTTTCAAATCACCCAGTACTGCTATCTGCAGTGTTAGTTCCTGGTAAATGTTACAATTCTTCAGTCATTCCAGGACATGTTACCAAAAATGTGTATACCGAGTATGTCCACATCCCCTTCAGACCATTTTATTGGTAAACTACACGGTAATGGAAAAGTTCCAATACGTAATATAGTACACTTATCATCATTTGGTTTTAATCCAGAGAGGTTAGCAAAAGTATCTAGATCCTCTATGAGGCTGTGGAGGGATTCTAATTGTACTTTTAAAAGAAAACATGAATCATCAGCGTACAATGACACCTTTGTTTTTAAGCCATGGGTTTCTAATCCCTTAATATTATTGTTGGATCTAAGTTTAACAGATAAAATTATGATGGCAATAATAAATATATATGCTGATAGTGGACAAACTTGTTTACTCCTCTTGACAGTTTAAAACTTTCTGAGATGTAGCCATTATTTACTATTTTTCACCTAGGGCTGGAGGTTCTGGACTGGATACATAACTTTAACCCACTATATACGAGATTCTCCAAAATTGAAATATTCTAGGCATTTATATACTATAAACTCCAGTCGTACTTTATCAAAAGCCTTTTCAAAATCAGCAATGAAAACCAGGCTTGGTTTCCCCGATATTTCATAGATAACATTTCATAGAAATAACATTCGGACCAAGGTGCAGCGTGATATGGGTTCCACATCTTTTTATTCGTGAAACACACAAAAACAATAAAGAGCAAATGACACGTGAAGCTACGGAGTGCTCACAGGCAACTACACATAAACAAGATCCCACAAAACACAGTGGGGAAATGGCTGCCTAAATATGATCCCCAATCAGAGACAACGATAAACAGCTGCCTCTGATTGGGAACCATTCCAGGACAACATAGAAAAAAAACAACCTAGATTACCCACCCTAGTCTAACCCAAATAGAGAATAAAGGGCTCTCTATGGTCAGGGTGTGACAGTACCCCCCCCCCCCAAAGGTGCGGACTCCAGCTGCAAAACCTGACTCTATAGGGGAGGATCCGGGTGGGCATCTAGCGGCGGTGGTGGCGGCTCCGGTGCGGGGCGAATTACGCACTTCGTTCACGGGTCTGGCCATGGAGCTGGGTTGAATACCGCACACGGACTGGGCACCGGCGCCGAGGAAGACTCCGGCCATGGAGCTAAGTTGGCCGCCGTGCCTGAACTGGGCACCGGCGCAGAGGAGGGCTCCGGCCGTGGAGCAGGACTGGACGCCGTGCCTGGACTGGACATCGGCGCAGAGGAAGGCTCCGGTCTTTGAGAGCGGGACTGGACACCGTGCCTGGACTGGGCATCGGTGCAGAGGAAGGCTCCTGCCCTGGAGCTGGAGGTTCTGGACTGTGGACCATCACAGGAGGTTCTGGACTGTGGACCGTCGTAGGAGGTTCCGGACTGTGGACTGTCGCAGGAGGTTCCGGACTGTGAACCGTCGCTCGAAGCTCTGGATTGTGAACCGTCGCCGGAAGCTCTGGACTGTGAACCGTCGCCGGAAGCTCTGGACTGGGTACCATCGCCGGAAGCTCTGGACTGGCACCGTCACCGGAAGCATGATGCGTGGAGCCGGCACAGGTGGCACCAGACTGGTGACAAGCCCTTAAGTGCGAGTGCGAGGAGCAGGCACAGGACGTACCGGACTGGGAAGGCGCACTGGTGACCTGGTGTGTAGAGCCGGCACAAATTGTATCGCAACGACGACACATTTCGCACGGCAAGTGCGGTGAGCTGGCACAGGACGTACTGGGCTGTGGAGGCGTACTGGAGACCTGGTACGTGGAGCCGGCACACATGGTACCTGGACAGATAACACGCTCCTCAAGACGATTGCGGAGAGCTGACACAGAACGTACAGGGCTGGGGAGGCGTACTGAAGACTTGGTCCGTGGAGCCGGCACAGATTTTACCAGACAGATAGCACGCTCCTCAGGACGATTAAGGAGAGCTGACTCAGGTGGCATCAGACTGATAACATGCTTCTTAGGGCGAATGTCGTGCCTCAGACACCAACACAACAACTCTCTCATTTCTCTCTCCTCCAATTTCTCCATAAACTCACTGACTCTCTCCGTTGACTTTGCTCCATCTTCTCCCAGATTGGCTCTGGTTCACTCCTCGGCTCCGCCGACCACCCTGGCTCTGCCGATGTTCACTCCTCGGCTCCGTCGATTACCTACCTTAGTCACACCCCTTCCTAACCAAAATAGAAAATAAAAATGCTCTTTATGGTCAGGGCGTGACAATAGAATTCTATTGTTTCCAGTACTTGTCTTATTTTATCGCCAATGTATCGTCAATGTAAAAAATCTGTCTGATTTGGATGAATAATATCTGACACTACCTTTTTAATTCTATGCGCCAAGAATTGAGCTAGAATTTTTGCATCACAACACTGAAGTGTAAGAGGCCTCCAATTTTTTAAATGGACTTTACATATACCACTTGGATCCTGTTTCAGTAATAATGAAATCAGACCTTCTTGTTGTGTGTCCGATAATCTAACGTTTATATTGGAGTGGTTAAAACATGCTAATAATGGTCCTCTGAGCATATCAAAAAAAGTTTGGTATACTTCCACAGGTATGCCATCCAGACCTGGAGTTTTCCCAGCCTTAAAGGCTTTAATTTCATCAAGAAGTTCCTCCTCTGTAAAAAATCCATACAATTAGCTTTGGTTAGTGGAGATGGAGGAGACTGAAACAAAAACATATTCTTAAAGTACTTTACTTCCTCTTTCAAAATATAATTCAGTGAATCATGTGTGACTCCATCATTTGTAACAAGTTTCAAAACATTTTGTTTGGTGGCATTTCTATGTTGAAGATTGAAAAAGAATTTGGTGCATTTTTCCCCATATTCCATCCAGTTCGCTTTATTTTTTATAATATATTATACTGGATCTTTCTTGAATAAGTTCCTCCATTTCTGTTTGTTTTTTCTCTAACTTATCCTGTGCCTCTATTGTACAGTTTTTATTGCTATCTAACCCTACCGTTAGTCCTTCAATTTCCTTTGTTAATATGGACTTTTCTGACCTTTATTGCTTTTGTTTTATAGATGAGTACTGAATTGCATGGCCTCTAAAGGCACATTTAAAAGTGGCCCATAGAATAATGGGATGCTGTACCTATGTTATGTCAGAAAAAGTCCGTTATAAATTCTTCACATCCGGCGCCTACAGAGATGGCCGCCTCGCTTCGCGTTCCTAGGAAACTATGCAGTTTTTTTTTACGTGTTATTTCTTACATTAGTACCCCAGGTCATCTTAGGTTTCATTACATACAGTCGGGAAGAACTACTGAATATAAGAGCAGCGTCAACTCACCATCAGTACGACCAAGAATATGACTTTCGCGAAGCGGATCCTGTGTTCTGCCTTTCACCCAGGACAACGGAATGGATCCCAGCCGGCGACCCAAAAAAACGACTTCGTAAAAGAGGGAAATGAGGCAGTCTTCTGGTCAGACTCCGGAGACGGGCACATCGTGCACCACTCCCTAGCATTCTTCTCGCCAATGTCCAGTCTCTTGACAACAAGGTTGATGAAATCCGAGCAAGGGTAGCATTCCAGAGGGACATCAGAGACTGTAACGTTCTTTGCTTCACGGAAACATGGCTCACTGGAGAGACGCTATGGGAGTCGGTGCAGCCAGCTGGTTTCTCCACGCATCGCGCCGACAGAAACAAACATCTTTCTGGTAAGAAGAGGGGCGGGGGCGTATGCCTTCTTATGGCTAACAAGATGTGGTGTGATCACAAAAACATACAGGAACTCAAACCCTTCTGTTCACCTGATTTAGAATTCCTCACAATCAAATGTCGACCACATTATCTACCAAGACAATTCTCTTGGATTATTATCACAGCCGTATATATTCCCCCCCAAGCAGACACATCGATGGCTCTGAACAAACTTTATTTGACTCTTTGCAAACTGGAATCCATACATCCTGAGGCTGCATTCATTGTAGCTGGGGATTTTAACAAGGCTAATCTGAAAACAAGACTCCCTGAATTGTATAAGCATATCGATTGCGCAACCAGGGCTGGCAAAACCTTGGATCATTGCTATTCTAACTTCCGCGACGCATATAAGGCCCTGCCCCGCCCTCCTTTCGGAAAAGCTGACCACTACTCCATTTTGTTGATCCCTGCCTACAGACAGAAACTAAAACAAGAAGCTCCCACGCTGAGGTCTGTCCAACGCTGGTCCGACCAATCTGATTCCACACTCCAAGACTGTTTCCATCACGTGGACTGGGATATGTTTCGTATTGCGTCAGACAACAACATTGACAAATACACTGATTCGGTGTGCGAGTTCATTAGAAAGTGCGTTGAAGATGTCGTTCCCATAGCAACGATTAAAACATTCCCAAACCAGAAACCGTGGATTGATGGCTGCATTCGCGTGAAACTGAAAGCGCGAACCACTGCTTTTAATCAGGGCAAGGTGACCGGAATTATGACCGAATACAAACAGTGCAGCTATTCCCTCTGCAAGGCAATCAAACAAGCTAAGCGTCAGTATAGAGACAAAGTAGAATCTCAATTCAACGGCTCAGACACAAGAGGTATGTGGCAGGGTCTACAGTCAATCACGGATTACAAAAAGAGAACCAGCCCCGTCACGGACCAGGATGTCTTGCTCCCAGGCAGACTAAATAACTTTTTTATTTGAGGACAATACACTGCCACTGACACGGCCTGCAACGAAAACATGCGGACTCTCCTTCACTGCAGCCGAGGTGAGTAAAACATTTAAACGTGTTAACCCTCGCAAGGCTGCAGGCCCAGACGGCATCCCCAGCCGCGCCCTCAGAGCATGCGCAGACCAGCTGGCTGGTGTGTTTACGGACATATTCAATCAATCCCTATACCAGTCTGCTGTTCCCACATGCTTCAAGAGGGCCACCATTGTTTCTGTTCCCAAGAAAGCTAAGGTAACTGAGCTAAACGACTACCGCCCGTAGCACTCACTTCCGTCATCATGAAGTGCTTTGAGAGACTAGTCAAGGACCATATCACCTCCACCCTACCTGACACCCTAGACCCACTCCAATTTGCTTACCGCCCAAATAGGTCCACAGACGATGCAATCTCAACCACACTGCACACTGCCCTAACCCATCTGGACAAGAGGAATAGCTATTTGAGAATGCTGTTCATCGACTACAGCTCGGCATTTAACACCATAGTACCCTCCAAGCTCGTCATCAAGCTCGAGACCCTGGGTCTCGACCCCGCCCTGTGCAACTGGGTACTGGACTTCCCGACGGGCCGCCCCCAGGTGGTGAGTGTAGGCAACAACATCTCCACCCCACTGATCCTCAACACTGGGGCCCCACAAGGGTGCGTTCTGAGCCCTCTCCTGTACTCCCTGTTCACCCACGACTGCGTGGCCACGCACGCCTCCAACTCAATCATAAAGTTTGCGGACGACACAACAGTGGTAGGCTTGATTACCAACAACGGCGAGACGGCCTACAGGGAGGAGGTGAGGGCCCTCGGAGTGTGGTGTCAGGAAAATAACCTCACACTCAACGTCAACAAACTAAGGAGATGACTGTGGACTTCAGGAAACAGCAGAGGGAACACCCCCCTATCCACATCGATGGAACAGTAGTGGAGAGGGTAGTAAGTTTTAAGTTCCTCGGCATACACATCACAGACAAACTTAATTGGTCCACCCACACAGACAGCATCGTGAAGAAGGCGCAGCATTGCCTCTTCAACCTCAGGAGGCTGAAGAAATTCGGCTTGTCCCCAAAAGCACTCACAAACTTCTACAGATGCACAATCGAGAGCATCCTGGCGGGCTGTATCACCGCCTGGTACGGCAACTGCTCCACCCACAACCGTAAGGCTCTCCAGAGGGTAGTGAGGTCTGCACAACGCATCACCGGGGGCAAACTACCTGCCCTCCAGGACACCTACACCATCCGATGTTACAGGAATGCCATAAAGATCATCAAGGACAACAACCACCCGAGCCACTGCCTGTTCACCCCGCTATCATCCAGAAGGCGAGGTTAGTACAGGTGCATCAAAACTGGGACCGAGAGACTGAAAAACTGCTTCTATCTCAAGGCCATCAGACTGTTAAACAGCCACCACTAACATTGAGTGGCTGCTGCCAACACACTGACTCAACTCCAGCCACTTTAATAATGGGAATTGATGGGAAAATGATGTAAAATATATCACTAGCCACTTTAAACAATGCTACCTAATATAATGTTTACATACCCTACATTATTCATCTCATATGTATACGTATATACTGTACTCTATATCATCTACTGCATCTTTATGTAATACATGTATCACTAGCCACTTTTACTATGCCACTTTGTTTACATACTCATCTCATATGTATATACTGTACTCGATACCATCTACTGTATCTTGCCGATGCTGCTCTGTACCATCACTCATTCATATATCTTTATGTACATATTCTTTATCCCCTTACACTTGTGTGAATAAGACAGTAGTTTTGGAATTGTTAGTTAGATTACTTGTTGGTTATTACTGCATTGTCGGAACTAGAAGCACAAGCTTTTCGCTACACTCGCATTAACATCTGCTAACCATGTGTATGTGACAAATAACATTTGATTTGATTTTCTTCTTTCCTAGTTATAAACAAGTTATCATCCAGTAGGCTTTGTTACAATTTCCAATATCCTCGCCCACATGGAAATTCTGTAAGAGTAATATATATGCCAATTATGTGATGATCCGACCCCATTCTTTCCCCTATCAACACTTTTTAAAAATGTTTGGTACCAGAGAGTATGACATAAGAAAGTAGTCAAGACGACTCGCTTGATTAAGCCTCCGCCATGTATATCTCACTAGGTCAGGGTATTTAAGTCTCCATATATCCACTAATTCCAATATATCCATGACATTCATGATTTCCTTAAGTGCCTGAGGGTGATAGTTTGTGGTGTGATTTCCTTCACGTTCCATAGAGGTATTGAAAACCGTATTAAAATCCCCCACCATAATAATAGAGTCTAGTGTTGCTTGTAGAGTTGATAAATTCTTATATATGTTTTCAAAGAAGCTTGGATCATCATTATTTGGACCAAATTGGTAAATGAAGCTTTGTCCAATAACATATTTAAAATAATCCATCTACCTTGATGATCTGTTTGGAAAATTTGCACATTTGGATCAAAATTACTGTTAATTAATATCATCACCCCTTTTGAATTTCTTTGCCCATGGGAGAAATATATTTGCCCCCCCAGTCCTTTTTCCACAAAACTTCATCTAAAATTGTTGAATGAGTTTCCTGTAAACAACAGAGATAATTTTCATTATCTTTTAGCCAGGTAAATACTGATCGTCTTTTCTTATCTGCAAAGCCATTACAATTATAACTGGCTAAACTTATTTCACCACAGGTTTCAATTCTATTTATCAAAATATATGTTTGTAAACGTACCATTTAAAAAGTAACATGATGATTGAGTGTCTATATAGCTGTACCCTGATATTTGCATTGGTACTAAGTAAACCTCCAATTGGTCCCCCCTATTCCCCCTGCTAAAAAACCTCCTCATCCCGAGTTGTGTTGTCATCCCAATGCCAGGCAGACCACCCCCGACCCACCGGATCCCAATGCCCCGGAGAGACTGGGACCCATCCTTCGAAAAGAGCACACAGTGCCAGCCACAGAACAGAAGCAGATCAACGTGAAATGCATTTCCATTGCCCTCACCTCGATTTGTATTATATATAATTAGGTATTCATATTTGTAGTAATGTAGGCAATTTAGGCAAATAATTTTTACCTCTCACCAGTCTCTCAATTACCAAAATTACATTATGGCAAGCAATTATTTTATTAGCAAACAATTATTGTGAATCATCCAATATTGTCCATAACATATTTTACTCCCTCGCAACAGTTGTGGGATACACACACACACTCAACCCCTTTCCTACACAACAACCATAGATTCTCAACACTTGCACCATCTCAGAGCCCAACTCAAGAAAAGTCTTGATTTACGAATGCATATACAGTTGCAGCTGAATGAGAAGTCCTGCAAAACCGCGCAAAACAATGGTCAGAAATGTGGAGATTTGATAAACCATTGTCACGTCCTAAATGATGGAGGTCAGATATACCCCCTTCCCCTGAAACACCCACAACATGGTCCCCCGTAGTGACCATATTCCCAAGCATCTCCATGGAGTCAGACCTTTGATTTTGTGCCATCAGGGCCACAATAATATGCCCCCCCCCTTCCATGGGTTATTGCAGCTAGTGTTGCCAGCACTGCCACTGCCTGGGTGGGGGCACCCTACCAGAATCACCACCGGCTGGGTACAAGGTCGTCAAGGTTCTCATTAGCAGCTTTGAGAATTTCCTTGTATATTATGCTCACCCATCAGGGGGCTTCGGCTTTGCAGGACCAACCCTGCCAAGCAGGCTCAGAATCTTGAGGGGGCAGTGCTGCTCTAGGTCTCTGACCGCATTTTGGCTGCATACAGACCGCTTACAGCAGGCCCATAAAACAGATAGGGACTTCTCCTTAGTATCTAGGTTGTTCATGTGGGTGTCTAGGGTATAGGGTGCCATCAATATAGGACCATGAATAAATCAAATAGATGCATAATTCTTTTTAAAAATGTAGTTCCACATGATAGGACAATAAATAAATTACATGTATAATTTATTTTAAAATGCTGTTCCACCATGATAGGACAATAAATAAATAAATACGATGTATAATTCATCATAAAATGTATACCCCTCATCTGCACAACATTGAAAGCTCTCTCACAACCCCTGCTCACAGAAATACATTGGTTCTGGGATATGCAACCATTTCCTTTCTCACTCAACGCCACACTTTCCCAAACACCAAAACAAACACACACCACACCATCCATCCACACATTCTGTTTACTGTGTTGTTATCTCCACCATGTTGAATTAGTGCTCTTCAGTTCCAATTTGTTATATTTGAAGATAGATTGAAAAGCTATATTTTGTTGTTGAATTATTACAATCCATAATAGGGCTAGAGTTGTGTGTTTCATTATTTGCCTCCTCTATGAGAACTTTGTAATTTTTAGAATAGTCGTGGGTAGTTTTTGTGTCTCTGAACAACTGGCTATCAATATACAGTTTATCGACAACGAGACCTATGCGTGTCCCTTTCAATCTATTTTCCTTGAAAATTGGATACAGAACTTTATGCTGTTCTGCGATTTCCTTTGGAAACGGATCATTCATGCCTAGTTTCATGCCAGCAAGTCTTTTACCCAGGCTTTTAACCATTATTTTATCTTTAAATGAAGCAAATTTGGCAACGATTGGGCGTTCATACCTCTGCCCTCTACTGTCCGAAGCGGTGTACACATTCGAGTTGGATATTGTTGATAGCTTCACGTGGGATCTGAAGCGCTGTAAGGAGGAACTCTCTAACTACAGATTCAGGAACTTCTCCTTCTTTCTCCTGGATACCTGTAAGTACCAGATTCTCTCTCATCTCTCTCATCTTGTCTGTATGTCCAGTAAGGCTTCTCTCAGAATGCTGTTCTCCTTTTTAAGTTCATTAACTTTGGTTTCACTCTTATTGACTGTTCCTTTTAGCTTGTTTGTGTCTTTCTCCAATGTTGCAGCTTTTTCATCACTCATCAATGACTCCAACCTAAGTGTATGTAAATTTACCACTTCAACTCTACATTTCTTATTGGCATTTTATAAACACATTTCCTGCTATTTTACTACACTTTATATGACTGGAGACATATTTTTTAATATGATAAAAAATGACTGGGTAGCCTACTCTTCTGAGACTGACAAACAGATCAATAAAAACTACATTGCTTGATCCATATAGTTGGCCTACGAAAGGGGATACACAAATACAAATGACGTCAGTCTAACCTGGAGAAGGAAATTATTGTCCAAAAATGAACAAAAGTGGCACTGACCCAATGATACAGAGAGTGAATTTGCACACTCAACCTGAGATATGGCCGATGATCTCAACTGGTGCCAATAAGATAGGCTACTTACTGTTCGCTCAATTAAGTTGAGCATTTTGATAACTAAAAGACAGATTGGATGTTTTTATAAGATTGTATTTGTTATATTGTGATATACCTAGCTAAGGGTCAGTCTCTCTGCTTTCACTGACAGTCGCAAAAGAAAAATCATCTATTTGGTATTTGCCGCTCGCACTGCCCAAATTGTGGGCCCTTCCATCTGTAGACTTTTTGTAGCCATTTAAAACAAATGTTTGTTTAAGAAGTGAATGATCTTCTGTGGTTTATCATGCTTTCTGGTGTAGTAGCCTATTTTGAATTATTTAATTTACTTCTGTATCGAGAGGAGTAAGCTAATTAAGCTATATCATTTTGGCAATTTAATTCAATATACTTTAAGGAAGGCTTCCCTTATGGATGCTTGTAATGCGGCATAAACACAACCAGTCATTATGTTTTCATCTGATTGTCAAACAATCACTTAAAAAAAAGCTCCTGTAGGCTACCGGGCACGTTCATCCGCTCAGAAAACAATCCCAGCATCCAAACCCCAACAGCACCCTGTTCACCCACATTTTCATGAATTGAAAGTGACATCAGTTACAAAACACCTATGTGAATTGTAATGACATTCGGGCGATTGTCATTAGGCTTACACTTGTAGCCTGAATTGATGCCTCCACTGTTGTTGTCTCAGCCACTCATCTACGCCTTTTCCATGTGTCTCAGCCACTCATCTACGCCTTGGCAAAATGTAAGTGTTCTCATCGAACAACAACACAGTTTGGAGCATATACCACCCAGTTTCAAGTCAATTTGCTCATTTATAACACGGCTGACCTGCAGTAATGTTAAAACATGTGTAATAGTCTATAGTGTATTGGCATATTGTGCTAACTGTGATAGGCTCACGTTTTATTATAAATAGAGTACCGCCACTATTTATTTTGCTGGGCCATAGTACCGGACCGTACCGGCTTACTTTCACCCCTGAGTATAATTGTTTAAAGCAATATGACAATTTATATTTTTATCAAATTCAAGTGTTCTTTTGAGATTGAATACATGGAATAAATGAATGTGAAATGTTTATTTCAGAATCTATACATATTCCATATTTTAGAGTACAGGAGGTATGTATAATTCTAAAAAGGGCCTAAAATTGTCAATTTCATCAAAATTTTCTCCCCAACATGTTTTGTTACAAATGTAAAAAGCATATCAATCTTCCTTCCTCCCTATGACGTTTCTACATGGGAATTGCCAGAACACTCAGAGATACCAAAAATATTTCTGGGCATTCCGGGTGTGGAATTGCAAGCATGTAATGAGAGAATGTAAAACAGGTGTGTGTGTAATCAGACAAAACAAAACGAAACAGAAACATGGATCGGTGGTGACTAGAAAGCCATGACGTCGACCGCTGAACACCACCCGAACAAGGAGAAGGGCCGACTTCGGCGGAAGTCATGACAGGTTCTCTATTAATGGTAATATTCAAATGATGTAATAACTCCCCACTTCAGAGTACTTATACCATTCTGAGTGGTAAGACCTTTTATAAGTCACTATTTTATAAATATTATATAAAAAATATATATATATTCAAAAAGATCTTGTCTCATCAGTGCAATGTCTAGTTGTTGCTGGATCCCTGTTCTGTGTTGTCAACTTAGCTTTTTAAATCATTTGAATAAGCCTCTTTCAGTACGAGCCTGTCTGCAGTGTTTCATTATAGTGAGGAAAGCAGCTTTGGAAGCTAAATTTAACATGGATCTGCTGCATAAATTCTCTAATATTTATCAGAAGAAAAAAGTGCTTGAAATGTGGCTTCATCCGTGTTAGAAATTCAGCAAGAAAGCTGTGTGACACATAAGTTATAAACAAGCTTTGACACCTCGTTTGATCCCTGAATCTCCCATATTTCAGATTATGATTATCAATATTTTTATGGTATTGAAATACACATTTCTCCTGCAGCACAGCTCAGAAATGCCTTAAAATTGTGGAAAATATTTCAATATTTTGTCAACGCAAATTCTGTATATTAAAAGGACCAACTATTGTATTGTGAACCATAGAACACTGGAGAATACATTCAAGATGACAGCGAAAATTTGTGAATCAGCATTAACTAAATAAAAGCTGCATTAGGAACATTCAACAAGTTGCAAAAACATATCACAGTAACACATTGTTCCCTTGAGAAAGCAAAGAGATTGTCAGTGATGTACTATTTGGACAAGGATGAGCACAAAAGATACATAAAATCACATTGGCAGCTGACTGGACTAGACTCATTTTGACTGAAATTTTTACATTTATTATTTCATCTTTATTTAACCAGGTAAGCTAGTTGAGAACAAGTTCTCATTTGCAACTGCGACCTGGCCAAGAAAAAGCATAGCCGTGTGAACAGACAACAACACAGAGTTACACATGGAGTAAACAATAAACAAGTCAATAACACAGTAGAAAAAAATAATCTATGTACATTGTGTGCAAAAGGCATGAGGAGGTAGGCAATAAATAGGCCATAGGAGTGAATAATTACAATTTAGCAGATTAACACTGGAGTGATAAATGATCAGATGATCATGTGCAGGTAGAGATACTGGTGTGCAAAAGAGCTTGAAAAGTAAATAAATAAAAACAGTATGGGGGTGAGGTAGGTAAATTGTGTGGACTATATACCGATGGACTATGTACAGCTGCAGCGATCGGTTAGCTGCTCAGATAGCAGATGTTTAAAGTTGGTGAGGAAGATAAAAGTCTCCAACTTCAGAGATTTTTGCAATTCGTTCCAGTCGCAGGCAGCAGAGAACTGGAAGGAAAGGCGGCCAAATGAGGTTTTCGCTTTAGGGATGATCAGTGAGATACAACTGCTGGAGCGCCTGCTACGGGTGGGTGTTGCCATCGTGACCAGTAAACTGAGATAAGTTGCTTTACCTAGCATAGACTTGTAGATGACCTGGAGCCAGTGGATCTGGCGACGAACATGTAGCGAGGGCCAGCCGACTAGAGCATACAGGTCGCAGTGGTGGGTGGTATAAGGTGCTTTAGTAACAAAATGGATGGCACTGTGATAAACTGCATCCAGTTTGCTGAGTAGAGTATTGGAAGCTATTTTGTAGATGACATCGCCGAAGTCGAGGATCGGTAGGATAGTCCGTTTTGCGACGTGAGTGAAGGAGGCTTTGTTGCGAAATAGAAAGCCGACTCTAGATTTGATTTTTGATTGGAGATGCTTGATATGAGTCTGGAAGGAGAGGTTGCAGTCTAGCCAGACACCTATGTACTTATAGATGTCCACATATTCTAGGTCGGAACCATCCAGGGTGGTGATGCTAGTCGGGCGTGCGGGTGCAGGCAGCGAACGGTTGAAAAGCATGCATTTGGTTTTACTAGCGTTTAAGCGCAGTTGGAGGCCACGGAAGGAGTGTTGTATGGCATTGAAGCTTGTTTGGAGGTTAGATAGCACAGTGTCCAAGGATGGGCCAGAAGTATACAGAATGGTGTCGTCTACATATAGGTGGATCAGGGAATCGCCCGCAGCAAGAGCAACATCATTGATATATACAGAGAAAAGAGTCGGCCCGAGAATTGAACCCTGTGAATAAGGAAGTGTGTGTGAAAACAGTGAAGCTAGCTATGTCACCCACCCTTTAGCCTGTTCCTAAGGCAACAACGACAGCTAGCTAGAGGAAGTCACAGTCTGTCTCGTACTTTCATATCACAGTATTTCAGTAGTGCTGTCTGGGACACGAACGGTATGGACTGGGGGTATGGGTTCTCAAAGCCTCACACAAGTCTTAAAATACATTACTTAAATCAGCTTCTTCTGACCCAAACAGGATGACTTTACAACAATCCTTGCAACATAACCAAACATCCCCATGTATTTCTTGCACAAACTTGACCCTGATTTACAGCTATCTGGCTGTCCCTTACCTTTTGTCAGGTATAAAGACTATGGGACACTTTTAGTCCAGAGTGTGTCGATGGCTCTCTTTTAACCTATGTGGCATACTTAGCATCTGAGGGATATTTACTGTATGTTCTGTCTTGATGACACAATGTTTTAAGAGTCAGAGTGTCATGCCCTGATCTGTTCACTTGTCCTTGTGATTGTCTCCACCCGCCTCCAGGTGTTGCCCATCTTTCCCATTATCCGCTGTGTATTTATACCTGTGTTTTCTCTTTGTCTGTTGCCCTTTCGTCTTGTTTGTCAAGCTTAACAGCGTTCGTACTGTCAGCTCCTGTCTTTTCCCAGCCTCTCTTTTTCACTTCCTTCTGGTTTTTGACCTTTGCCTGTCCTGACCCTGTACCTGCCCGCCTGACCACTCTGCCCGTCCCTGAGCCTGCCTGAGCCTGTCCTGACCCTGTACCTGCCCGCCTGACCACTCTGCCCGTCCCTGAGCCTGTCCTGACCCTGTACCTGCCCGCCTGACCACTCTGCCCATCCCTGAGCCTGCCTGAGCCTGTCCTGACCCTGTACCTGCCCGCCTGACCACTCTGCCCATCCCTGAGCCTGCCTGAGCCTGTCCTGACCCTGTACCTGCCCGCCTGACCACTCTGCCCGTCCCTGAGCCTGTCCTGACCCTGTACCTGCCCGCCTGACCACTCTGCCCATCCCTGAGCCTGCCTGAGCCTGTCCTGACCCTGTACCTGCCCGCCTGACCACTCTGCCCATCCCTGAGCCTGCCTGAGCCTGTCCTGACCCTGTACCTGCCCGCCTGACCACTCTGCCCATCCCTGAGCCTGTCCTAACCCTGTACCTGCCCGCCTGACCACTCTGCCCGTCCCTGAGCCTGCCTGAGCCTGTCCTGACCCTGTACCTGCCCGCCTGACCACTCTGCCCGTCCCTGAGCCTGCCTGAGCCTGTCCTGACTCTGTACCTGCCCGCCTGACCACTCTGCCCGTCCCTGAGCACTTCTGGATTATTGTCCCCTGCCTTCCTGTCATTTGTCTACCCCTGTGGTTACATTAAACATTGTTACTTCAACAGTCTGCACTTGGGTCTTACCTTGATTCCTGATACAGAGAGATACTGCCTTTGTTCCAATATCCACACTACTATACCAGTCAATGTGAAGAATCATTGTAGTGGCAAGTAGCTGCAAGTCAATCGACATGTTGCAAACATCTTACTGACAGTCTACTCATAGTTTAAATCAAGTGTTACCTGAGGATCAGATGTGGATGAATTCTGAGACTATACTCTTGCATTAATGAAGCGCTATTAAACTGAGCGGTCACCTTCTCCCAGCCTAACCAATGATACACTTAAAGCTAGGGGTCCGGGCCTTGTAGGCCTCTTCAGTTTTGCCTCCCTCCAACACAAATAGCCTGAGTTTACTTTATAATTGCCTTTGCCAATAACAAAGGCAGCTGTTCAGCCTGACTGCATCTGGTGCAGAATGAAGGAATCAGGGAAGGGAGGACAAGTTTAAAGGCATCCTGAAGTTTAGACAGAGAGGACAGTAAATACCCAAAGGCAGATATAAAGGTGTCTTCTCTCGCAAAATGGAAATAATGAATATCTGAAATTATTAATGGAAAAATGTGTTGGAGAATTAGGAAGGTCCGATGTGTCTACATTTGAAATGGCACCCTTTTGAGGGACTAATTTGTGGACTAAAACAGAAATGGGGTGCAATTGGGCATGAAACCTATGTTCTCCTTTGGGTGAGGGTAGCCCATGTGGAGGGAAATGCACATGTACAAGATCTATAAGATAAATAGGGAAAACACATGTGATCAGTGTTGCTGTTTGATAGAGGGAATCTACTTCCTTACTGAAGGCTTGGGCACTGATCCCAAACCAGTAGAAAACCCCACTGAGCTGTGTCCCAGTAGGGAACCTCAGATCTGTTAAGTTATAAGCCTACAGGTGGGGTGACCACAACCACATGCCAACCAAACAGGCACAGAACTGTATGAGGACGAATCGGCTGATAAAGACACCACTAGGTGTGTGTGTATGTACCTGTGTGAATATGTGTGTGTCATTGTGTACATTGTAGCTCTCATCAGGAAAAAATCACTCATATATATATATATATATATATATATATATATATATATATATATATATATATATATATATATATATATATATACATAATTAGTTAAAAATCATACAATGTGATTTTCTGGATTTTTGTTTTAGATTCCGTCTCTCACAGTTGAAGTGTACCTATGATAAAAAATTACAGACCTCTACATGCTTTGTACGTAGGAAAACCTGCAAAATCGGCAGTGTATCAAATACTTGTTCTCCCCACTGTATATAGTAAAAAAGGAAAAACTGTCAGGGAGAATTCACTCAAATACAGTAAATGGACATGAACAGATGGCTTGGCTGTGCACGTGAAAAAACTTGACAAATGAGGAGCCGGTAGAGGACAGTGAGAATGTATCAGCTAAACTATCCGAAATAGCTGAATGTACACCAAACAACCAAAGATAAACTGTCTCAGTATATCAGTGACATTTACATGTCAGGAATGATAAGGGATTATTATCAGTGTTGGCAAATTGTAATTTAAATCAACCACTTTCAAAAGATTTGGAACTTTGCCGATGGCACAACATACAAAGCTTTTGACCAGGATGAATAAATAAATAAATATGATAATGCTTGTGACAAATTATATTTACTGTGGATATGTAGTCTAGCTAATGCAAAACATAAAAATTAAAATAAAATCTGAATCACTCTGACATACACTACCTTTCAAAAGTTTGGGGTCACTTAGAAATGTCATTCTTTATGAAAGAAAAGCAAATTGATCAGAAATACAGTGTAGACATTGTTTAAGTTGTAAATTATATTTATTTTTAATGGAATATCTACACAGCCGTACAGAGACCCATTATCAGCAACAATCACTCCTGTGTTCCAATGGCACGTTGTGTTAGCTCATCCAAGTTTATAATTTTAAAAGGCTAATTGATCATTAGAAAACTCTTTTGCAATTGTTAGCACAGCTGGAAACTGTTGTCTGATTAAAGAAGCAATAAAACTGGCCTTCTGTAGACTAGTTGAGTATCTGGAGCATCAGCATTTGTGGGTTCTATTACAGGCTCAAAATGTCCAGAAACAAAGACTTTCTTACGAAACTCATCAGACTATTCTTGTTCTGAGAAATGAAGGCTATTCCATGTGAAAAATTGCCAAGAAACTGAAGATCTCGTACACTGCTGTGCACTACTCCCTTCACAGAACAGCGCAAACTGGCTCTAACCAGAATAGGAAGAGGAGTGGGAGGCCCCGGTGCACAACTGAGCAAGAGGACAAGTACATTAGTGTGTCTAGTTTGAGAAACAGATATCTCTCAAGTCCTCAACTGGCAGCTTCATTAAATAGTACCCGCAAAACACCAGTATCAACGTCAACAGTGAGACGACGACTCTGGCATGCTGGCTTTCTAGGCAGATTTCCTCTGTCCAGTGTCTGTGTTCATCTGCACATCTTAATCTTTTCTTTTTATTGACCAGTCTGAGATATGGCTTTTTCTTTGCAACTCTTGTTACGTTCCCCAGTTTCTGTGTTGTGGTTTTGTATGTGTGTGTTTCAGGATGACTTCATGGAATCCCCCAAGCAGCTGATTGGTTGACTACATGGTAAATTGGAGCTGACCCTGCCCTCTCGTCAGAGGACGCAGCTTTCATCAATTACAGACTCATTCTTAAGCAATATAAGCCAGTGTTCTGATGCTCAGAAGAGAGATGACGGCGATATCCTGTGTTGGTTGTTGTTAGGAGAGTGATGATTAGTGTGTCCTGTGTGTCAATAGGACGCAGTGGTTTGATTATTGAAATTGTTTTTGTTATTCTGTTGTTGTTCCCAGGGGGGAAGGGGAAGACACCTAAGGAGTGCTTAGGCAAGAGGCCCGTGGGCATACTTATACCCGTAGTATATACACTGTCTAGGCACACTAGGTAAGACCTGGGTGGACCATCCCCTGTATTTTGGTTAGTGCACCAGGTGATGCTAGTTAGGTAAGTAGTTTGTAGGCAGGTAAGGTAGGAGAGGGGGCTTTGACATTTCATTTCTTTGCTTTTGTTCCGTCCAGCCCCTTTTCCACAAAATGACTGTGTGATGGAATAAATTCCTAGTAAACGGTAAATTCTCTGCCTTTTGTCATCCTTACTCGCACCTACAGTCCCATACCTCTTTCACTCCACGGGAAGTTGAGTTGTAGAATGGTGTTCCCTCTTCCTAGAGGCGTTCGTAACAAGAAGGCCAGCATCCTGGAGTCGCCTATTCACTGTTGAGGTTGAGACTGGTGTTTTGCGGGTACTATTTAATGAAGCTGTCAGTTGAGGAATTGTGAAGTATCTGTTTCTCAAACTAAACACTCTAATGTACTTTTTCCACATGTTGTTGTGTTACAGCCTGCATTTAAAACCAATTAAATGTGTGTGTTTTGTCACTGGCCTTCACACATAATGTCAAAGAGGAATTATGTTTTTTGAAATGTGTACAAATGAATTAAAATGAAACATTTAAATGTCTTAAGTCAATAAGTATTCAACCCTTTTGTTATGGCAAGCCTAAATAAGTTAAAGTGCTTAACAAGTCACATAAGTTGCATGGATTCACTCTGTGTGCAATAAAAGTGTTTACCATGATTTTTGATTGATTTTCTCATCTCTGTACCCAACACACAAATATCTGTAAGGTCCCTCAGTCAAGCAGTGCATTTCAACCTATTGGTAGATTGATAAAAGAAACAAAAAACAGACACTGAATATCCTTTTGAGCATGGTGAAGTTATTAATTACACTGTGGATGGTGTGTCAATACACACAGTCACCTCAAAGATACAGCCATCCTTCCTAACTCAGTTGCCTGAGAGGAAAGAAACCCCTCAGGAATTTCACCATGAGGCCAATGGTGACTTTAAAACAGTTACAGAGTTTAACGGCTGTGATAGGAGAAAACTGAGGATGCATAAACAACATCGTACTTACTCCACCATAATTTTAAAAAAGGAAGTCTCTACAGAATAAAAATATTCCAAAACATGCATGCTATTTGCAACAAGGCACTAACGTAATATTGCAAAAAATGTGTCAAAGCACTTCAATTTTTATCCTGAATACAAAGTGTTTTGCTTTGGGCAAATCCAATACAACACATTACTGGGTACCACTCTCCATCATTTTGAGCATAGTGTGCATTATGTTATGGGTATGCTTGTAATTGTTAAGGACTGGGTTTTTGTTCAGAATGGAGCTAAGCACATGTAAAATCCTAGAGGAAAACCTGGTTTAGTCTGATTTCCACCAGACATGAATTCACCTTTCAGCAGGACAATAACCTAAACACAAGCCCAAATATACACTGAGGTTGCTCACCAAGAAGACAGTGAATGGTGGCCGAGTTACAGTTTTGAATTAAATCTGCTTTGAAATCTATGGGAAGACTTGGTTGTCCAGCAATGATCAACATCCAATTTGACCAAACCTGAAACATTTTTTCAAAGAACAATGGTCAAAGCTCTTAGAGACTTACCCAAAAAGACTTACAACTATAATCACTGCCAAAGGTGATTCTAACGTATTGACTCAGGGGTGTGAATACTTAATAAATTAGATATTTTTGTATTCATTTTCAATAACTAAAAACATCTAAACATGTTTTCACTTTGTCATTATGGGTTATAGTGTATAGATGTGTGAGATAAAAAAAAATCTATTGAATCCATTTTGAATTCAGGCTGTAACACAACAAAATGAGAAATAAATTATTTTTCAAGGCACTGTATGTGTGAAGATGTGCTTTGTGTTTTGAGGGAGCTCCAGGATGTGCTTGTAATCTCTCTGATTGTGTTTGTGTAAACTGGAGATTCTCTATGATCAGACAGCACTGTGTCCCTGGCCCCCCAGCTTTACTTGTTCTTCCGGTGTGTGTGTGTGCATATATGTGTGTGTGTGTGTGTTCGTACAACGCTACCTGACTACTGATCAATGCGCTGCAGTAGAGAGTCTCCCATGAGTGTCCATTCACATGATTCCCTGTTTGAAGCCAGTTAAGAGGAGAGTCCCATCAAATCAACCATTCCAATATCGTGTCGTATTTGTACAGTGGTGTAATATGATGATGAAAGCCTTTTTTTATCAACAATAGCAACCGTTACTAGAAAGGAATAGAATTGTCAATTTTTAGAGCAAATGTGCTAATGCGTCATTATCAGAAAATGTTGACTGCAAATTGTATGCACACCACACTGATTAGTGGCCCTTCACATGCAAAATGTATTGGGGGGACCTGCACCACTATGTGGTCTGTATAATTATAGATACAGTGGCTTGCGAAAGTATTCACCCCCCCTTGGCATTTTTTTGCCTTACAACCTGGAAATAAAATTGATTTCTTGGGGGGGTTTGTATCATTTGATTTACACAACATGCCTACCACCAGCCACTGGGATATTTGTCCATTCTTCAAGGCAATACTGCTCCAGCTTTTTCAAGTTGGATGGGTTCCGCTCGTATACAGCGATCTTTAAGTCATACCACAGATTCTCAATTGGATTGAGGTCTGGGCTTTGACTAGGCCATTCCAAGAGATTTAGATGTGTACCCTTAAACCACTCGAGTGTTGCTTTAGCAGTATGTTTAGGGTCATTGTCCTGCTGGAAGGTAAACCTCTTTCCCAGTCTCAAATCCCTGGAAGACTGAAACAGTTTTCCCTCAAGAATTTCCCTGTATTTAGCTCCATCCATCATTCCTTCAATTCTGACCAGTTTCCCAGTCCCTGCCGATGAAAAACATCCTCACAGCATTATGCTGCCACAACCATGCTTCACTGTGGGTATGGAGTTCTCGGGGTGATGAGAGGTATTGTGTTTGCGCAAGATGTAGCATTTTCCTTGAAGGCCAAAAAGCTAAATTTTAGTCTCATCTGACCAGAGTACCTTCTTCCATATGTTTGGGGAGTCTCATTTTGGTGAACACCAAACATGTTTGCTTATTTTTTTCTGGCCACTGTTCCGTAAAGCCCAGCTCTATGGAGTGTACGGCTTAAAGTGGTCCTATGGACAGTTACTCCAATCTCCGCTGTGGAGCTTTGCAGCTCCTTCAGGGTTATCTTCAGTCTCTTTGTTGCCTCTCTGAATAATGGCCTCCTTGCCTAGTCCGTGAGTTTTGGTGGGCGGCCCTCTCTTGGCAGGTTTATTGTGGTGCCATACTCTTTACATTTTTGAATAATGTATTTAATGGTTCTTCGTGGGATGTTCAAAGTTCAAGGATATTTTTTTATAACCCAACCTCGATCTGTATGGTGCTGCTTGCTTGGTGGTGCCCCTTGCTTAGTGATGTTGCAGACTCTGGGGCCTTTCAGAACAGGTGTATACAGTGGGGCAAAAAAATATTTAGTCAGCCACCAATTGTGCAAGTTCTCCCACTTAAAAAGATGAGAGAGGTCTGCAATTTTCATCATAGGTACACTTCAACTATGACAGACAAAATTTGAAAAAAAATCCAGAGAATCACATTGTAGGATTTTTAATGAAATTATTTGCATATTGTGGTGGAAAATAAGTATTTGGTCACCTACAAACAAGCAAGATTTCTGGCTCTCACAGACCTGTAACTTCTTCTTTAAGAGGCTCTTCTGTCCTCCATGCGTTACCTGTATTAATGGCACCTGTTTGAACTTGTTATCAGTATAAAATACACATGTCCACAACATCACACTCCAAACTTCACTATGGCCAAGACCAAAGAGCTGTCAAATGACACCAGAAACAAAATTGTAAACCTGCACCAGGCTGGCAAGACTGAATCTGCAATACATAAGCAGCTTGGTTTGAAGAAATCAACTGTGGGAGCAATTATTAGGAAATGGAAGACATACAATACCACTGATAATCTCTCTCGATCTGGGGCTCCACGCAACATCTCACCCCGTGGGGTCAAAATGATCACAAGAACAGTGAGCAAAAATCCGAGAACCACACGGGGGGACCTAGTGAATGACCTGCAGAGAGCTGGGACCAAAGTAACAAAGCCTACCATCAGTAACACACTGAGCCGCCAGGGACTCAAATCCTGCAGTGCCAGACGTGTCCCCCTGCTTAAGCCAGTACATGTAAAGGCCCGTCTGAAGTTTGCTAGAGAGCATTTGGATGATCCAGAAGAAGATTGGGAGAATGTCATATGGTCAGATGAAACCAAAATAGAACTTTTTGGTAAAAACTCTACTTGTCGTGTTTGGAGGACAAAGAATGCTGAGTTGCATCCAAAGAACACCATACCTACTGTGAAGCATGGGGGTGGAAACATCATGCTTTGGGGCTGTTTGTCTGCATAGTGACCAGGACGACTGATCCGTGTAAAGGAAAGAATGAATGGGGCCATGTATCGTGAGATTTTGAGTAAAAACCTCCTTCCATCAGCAAGGGCATTGAAGATGAAACGTGGCTGGGTCTTTCAACATGACAATGATCCCAAACACACCGCCCGGGCAATGAAGGAGTGGCTTCGTAAGAAGCATTTTCAAGGTCCTGGAGTGGCCTAGCCAGTCTCCAGATCTCAACCCCATAGAAAATCTTTGGAGGGAGTTGTAAGTCCATGTTGCCCAGCAACAGCCCCAAAACATCACTGCTCTAGAGGAGATCTGCATGGAGGAATGGGCCAAAATACCAGCAACAGTGTGTGAAAACCTTGTGAAGACTTACAGAAAACATTTGACCTCTGTCATTGCCAACAGAGGGTATATAACAAAGTATTGAGATAAACTTTTGTTATTGACCAAATACTTAGTTTCCACCATAATTTGCAAATAAATTCATTAAAAATCCTACAATGTGATTTTCTGGATTTGTTTTCTCATTTTGTCTGTCATAGTTGAAGTGTACCTATGATGAACATTACAGGCCTCTCTCGTCTTTTTAGAAAGATACACTGCTTCTTAATGCAACCGCTGTGTTACATTTATTTTTAACGTTACAGAATTCGTTCACTAGGCAATAATCTGAGGCGGCGCTCAGACGTAAGCAATATTTCTCCGCTATGTTGGAGTCAACAGAAATACAAAATTACAACATAAATATTCCCTTACCTTTGATGGTCTTCGATCAGAATGTAGTGGAAGGAGGCATACTTACCCAATACATCGTTTGGTTTCAAGTCGTGTGTCTTTATATTAGCATATGCTAACAGCTTCAGCTGAAATGCACCCAAAATGACTTCTGGTCCCGCACAGTTGTGCATCAAAACTTCAAAATTACATATTATATGTCGACTAAACTGGTCAAACGAAGTGCAGAATCAAGCTTTAGGATGTTATTAACGTACAAAACAATTGGCGATTCGACCGGACAAAAGCAACTCCACTCAGACAATCTGGAACAAAGGAATGACTGTGTACGATTCGCGCCAGAACGCGCATCTATTTTCTCACGACACCTAGTATTTTGCCTGCCAAAAGGTCAAAGCTCGCGGGATTTGCACAATGACACGCTCTATTGGAAGAAGACATCTCGCGGAAGACACAGAAACTGATCCCAGATCCATAGCTGGTTGGGAAGGGTGGGGCCGATGACGTCAAAGTTGGACCATCTTTCCTGATGAGAGAAATAGTTTGGGAGATTGGCTGCCCTGTGAGTTCTGCTTTACATACAGACATAATTCAAACGGTTTTAGAAGCTTTAGAGTGTTTTCTATTCAATAATTATTATATTATTATATGCATATATTAGCAATTTTGGACAGATTTTATTTCTGTTTACTATGGGCACGCAATTCATCCAAAGGGGGCAGTATTGTCCCGAGTCTTAACAGGGTGGGAGAACTTGCACAATTGGTGGCTGACTGAGTACTTTTTTGCCCCACTGTGTATAATGAGATCATGTGACCGATCATGTGAGACTTAGATTGCACACAGGTGGACTTTATTTAACTAATTATGTGACTTTTGAAGGTAATTGGTTGCACCAGATCTTATTTAGGGGCTTCATAGCAAAGGGGGTGCCTCACCACTTTTCCGGTTTTTATATTTTAGAATTGTTTGAAACAAGTTATTTTGTTCATTTCACATCACCAATTTGGACTATTTCGTGTATGTCAATGACATGAAATCCAAATAAAAATCAATGTAAATTACCATTTGTAATGCAACAAAATTGGTAGAACACCAAAGGGGGTGAATACTTTGGCAAGGCACTGTAAATAGGGGAAATCCATTACGTAAATAGGGCCCCGTGTGAGGAGAATCCCATTTACTGTACTAATATCGAGATGAATAATGATAACCAACCGTCAGTTTAACTGTTAGGATACAGGCACATTTCTAGTGTCATTTACATTACATTTACATTTAAGTCATTTGGCAGACGCTCTTATCCAGAGCGACTTACAAATTGGTGAATTCACCTTATGACATCCAGTGGAACAGCCACTTTACAATAGTGCATCTAAATCATTTAAGGGGGGTGAGAAGGATTACTTTATCCTATCTTAGGTATTCCTTAAAGAGGTGGGGTTTCAGGTGTCTCCGGAAGGTGGTGATTGACTCCGCTGTCCTGGCGTCGTGAGGGAGTTTGTTCCACCATTGGGGGGCCAGAGCAGCGAACAGTTTTGACTGGGCTGAGCGGGAACTGTACTTCCTCAGTGGTAGGGAGGCGAGCAGGCCAGAGGTGGATGAACGCAGTGCCCTTGTTCGGGTGTAGGGCCTGATCAGAGCCTGGAGGTACTGCGGTGCCGTTCCCCTCACAGCTCCGTAGGCAAGCACCATGGTCTTGTAGCGGATGCGAGCTTCAACTGGAAGCCAGTGGAGAGAGCGGAGGAGCGGGGTGACGTGAGAGAACTTGGGAAGGTTGAACACCAGACGGGCTGCGGCGTTCTGGATAAGTTACAGGGATTTGATGGCACAAGGAGGGAGCCCAGCCAACAGAGAGTTACAGTAGTCTAGACGGGAGATGACAAATGCCTGGATTAGGACCTGTGCCACTTCCTGTGTGAGGTTGGGTTGTAGTCTACGGATGTTGTAGAGCATGAACCTGCAGGAGCGGGTCACTGCTCTGATGTTTATAGAGAACGACAGGGTGACATCCAGGGTCATGCCAAAGGTCCATGGTCACTGCTTGATTAGACGAAACCCCTTGAAACCTCTCTCTTTTAGCACCCCTGATTTCAGCGACCACTCCTCCCCATACACACACATGGTGCTAACATGCACATTGAAAAATCTCACTTCCCAAATTAGTCTGTAAACAGGATGTGAAGGCGGTGCCGGCAATATCATTTGCAGAAATAAGTGTCAGGGTGCAGTTATGGCGTTATTTAGTGCACCATAAAGAGCCAGGCTATTGATTCGAGAGCAGAAGCGGCTCCACAGTGATTTCTGTCGTTGTCACTCTCATTAAACTGATCTACAGTGCTCGCTATTCTCCTCTCTGCCCATCTGCCTCTGTATCTCTTTCAGTGACTATATCCTCTATCCTTCTCAATGTTTGTTCATACCTGTCCATATTAGAGGTTGACTGATTAGGATTCTTCAACGCCGATACCGATTATTGGAGGACCAAAAAAAGTAGATTTTTTTAATATATATATATATATATATACAGTATATATATATATATATATATATATATATATATATATATATATATATATATACTGAATGAACACTTTTATTTTAACTTAATATAATACATAAATAAAATCTATTTAGTCTCAAATAAATAATGAAACATGTTCAATTTGGTTTAAATAATGCAAAAACACAGTGTTGGAGAAGAAAGTAAAAATGCAATATACAGTGCCTTGCAAAACTATTCGGCCCCCTTGAACTTTGCGACCTTTTGCCACATTTCAGGCTTCAAACATAAAGATATAAAACTGTATTTGTTTGTGAAGAATCAACAACAAGTGGGACACAATCATGAAGTGGAACGACATTTATTGGATATTTCAAACTTTTTTAACAAATCAAATACTTAAAAATTGGGCGTGCAAAATTATTCAGCCCCTTTACTTTCAGTGCAGCAAACTCTCTCCAGAAGTTCAGTGAGGATCTCTGAATGATCCAATGTTGACCTAAATGACTAATGATGATAAATACAATCCACCTGTGTGTAATCAAGTCTCCGTATAAATGCACCTGCACTGTGATAGTCTCAGAGGTCCGTTAAAAGCGCAGAGAGCATCATGAAGAACAAGGAACACACCAGGCAGGTCCGAGATACTGTTGTGAAGAAGTTTAAAGCCGGATTTGGATACAAAAATATTTCCCAAGCTTTAAACATCCCAAGGAGCACTGTGCAAGCGATAATATTGAAATGGAAGGAGTATCATACCACTGCAAATCTACCAAGACCTGGCCGTCCCTCTAAACTTTCAGCTCATACAAGGAGAAGACTGATCAGAGATGCAGCCAAGAGGCCCATGATCACTCTGGATGAACTGCAGAGATCTACAGCTGATGTGGGAGACTCTGTCCATAGGACAACAATCAGTCGTATATTGCACAAATCTGGCCTTTATGGAAGAGTAGCAAGAAGAAAGCCATTTCTTAAAGATATCCATAAAAAGTGTTGTTTAAAGTTTGCCACAAGCCACCTGGGAGACACACCAAACATGTGGAAGAAGGTGCTCTAGTCAGATGAAACCAAAATTGAACTTTTTGGCAACAATGCAAAACGTTATGTTTGGCATAAAAGCAACACAGCTCATCACCCTGAACACACCATACCCACTGTCAAACATGGTGGTGGCAGCATCATGGTTTGGGCCTGCTTTTCTTCAGCAGGGACAGGGAAGATGGTTAAAATTGATGGGAAGATGGTTGGAGCCAAATACACGACCATTCTGGAAGAAAACCTGATGGAGTCTGCAAAAGACTTGAGACAGGGACGGAGATTTGTCTTCCAACAAGACAATGATCCAAAACATAAAGCAAAATCTACAACGGAATGGTTCAAAAATAAACATATCCAGGTGCTAGAATGGCCAAGTCAAAGTCCAGACCTGAATCCAATCGAGAATCTGTGGAAAGAATTGAAAACTGCTGTTCACAAATGCTCTCCATTCAACCTCACTGAGCTCGAGCTGTTTTGCAAGGAGGAATGGGAAAAAATGTCAGTCTCTCGATGTGCAAAAAAGATAGAGACATACCCCAAGCGACTTACAGCTGTAATCGCAGCAAAAGGTGGTGCTACAAAGTATTAACTTAAGGGGGCTGAATAATTTTGATTTGTTAAAAAAGTTTGAAATATCCAATAAATGTCGTTCCACTTCATGATTGTGTCCCACTTGTTGTTGATTCTTCACAAAAAAATACAGTTTTATATCTATGTTTGAAGCCTGAAATGTGGCAAAAGGTCGCAAAGTTCAAGGGGGCCGAAAACTTTCGCAAGGCACTGTATGTCATGTAAAAAAGCTAATGTTTAAGTTCCTTGCTCAGAACAGATGAAAGCTCAAATCAAATCAAAGTTTATTTGTCACGTGCGCCGAATACAAGAGCTGTAGACCTTACAGTGAAATGCTTACTTACAGGCTCTAACCAATAGTGCAAAAAGGGTATTAGGTGAACAATAGGTAAGTAAAGAAATAAAACAATAGTAAAAAGACAGGCTATATACAGTAGCGAGGCTATAAAAGTAGCGAGGCTACATACAGACACCGGTTAGTCAGGCTGATTGAGGTAGTATGTACATGTAGATATGGTTAAAGTGACTATGTATATATCATAAACAGAGAGTAGGAGTAGCGTAAAAGAGGGGGTGGTGGGTGGCGGGACACAATGCAGATAGCCCGGTTAGCCAATGTGCGGGAGCACTGGTTGGTCGGCCCAATTGAGGTAGTATGTACATGAATGTATAGTTAAAGTGACTATGCATATATGATAAACAGAGAGTAGCAGCAGCGTAAAAAGATTCAAAACGTCCGGGTAGCCATTTGATTACCTGTTCAGGAGTCTTATGGCCTGGGGGTAAAAACCATTGAGAAGCCATTTTGTCCTAGACTTGGCACTTCGGTACTGCTTGCCATCCAGTAGTAGAGTGAACAGTCTATAACTGGGGTGGCTGGGGTCTTTGACAATTTTTAGGTCCTTCCTCTGGCACCGCCTGGTGGAGAGGTCCTGGATGGCAGTCAGCTTAGCTCTAGTGATGTACTTCACCTTTTTATTTTATTTTACCTTTATTTAACTAGGCAAGTCAGTTAAGAACACATTCTTATTTTCAATGATGGCCTAGGAACAGTGGGTTAACTGCCTGTTCAGGGGCAGAACGACAGATTTGTACCTTGTCAGCTCGGGGATTTGAACTTGCAACCTTCTGGTTACTAATCCAATGCTCTAACCACTAGGCTACCCTGCCGCCTTGCGGACAGAGGCTGAGCAATTGCCATACCAGGCAGTGATGCAACCATTCAGGATGTTCTCGATGTTGCAGCTGTAGATGTGCCTTGTGTTTTGTTTCTGCAGACAGTTTTAGGTTCTGTGTATGGGCCGGTCAGTTGATGCACCTTGTGTTTTGTTTCTGTGTATGGGCCGGTCAGTTGATGTGCCTTGTGTTTTGTTTCTCCAGACAGTTTTGGGTTCTGTGTATGGGCCGGTCAGTTGATGCACCTTGTGTTTTGTTTCACCAGACAGTTTTGGGTCCTGTGTATGGGCCGGTCAGTTGATGCACCTTGTGTTTTGTTTCTCCAGACAGTTTTGGGTTCTGTGTATGGGCCGGTCAGTTGATATGCCTTGTGTTTTGTTTCTCCAGACAGTTTTGGGTTCTGTGTATGGGCCGGTCAGTTGATGTGCCTTGTGTTTTGTTTCTCCATACAGTTTTGGGTTCTGTGTATGGGCCGGTCAGTTGATGTGCCTTGTGTTTTGTTTCTCCAGACAGTTTTGGGTTCTGTGTATGGGCCGGTCAGTTGATGTGCCTTGTGTTTTGTTTCTCCAGACAGTTTTGGGTTCTGTGTAAGGGCCGGTCAGTTGATGTGCCTTGTGTTTTGTTTCTCCATACAGTTTTGGGTTCTGTGTATGGGCCGGTCAGTTGATGTGCCTTGTGTTTTGTTTCTCCAGACAGTTTTGGGTTCTGTGTATGGGCCGGTCAGTTGATGTGCCTTGTGTTTTGTTTCTCCAGACAGTTTTGGGGTCTGTGTACGGGCCGGTCAGTTGATGCACCTTGTGTTTTGTTTCACCAGACAGTTTTGGGTTCTGTGTATGGGCCGGTCAGTTGATGTGCCTTGTGTTTTGTTTCACCAGACAGTTTTGGGTCCTGTGTATGGGCCGGTCAGTTGATGCACCTTGTGTTTTGTTTCACCAGACAGTTTTGGGTTCTGTGTATGGGCCGGTCAGTTGATGTGCCTTGTGTTTTGTTTCACCAGACAGTTTTGGGTCCTGTGTATGGGCCGGTCAGTTGATGCGCCTTGTGTTTTGTTTCACAAGACAGTTTTGGGTCCTGTGTATGGGCCGGTCAGTTGATGCACCTTGTGTTTTGTTTCACCAGACAGTTTTGGGTCCTGTGTATGGGCCGGTCAGTTGATGCGCCTTGTGTTTTGTTTCTCCAGACAGTTTTGGGTCCTGTGTATGGGCCGGTCAGTTGATGTGCCTTGTGTTTTGTTTCTCCAGACAGTTTTGGGTCCTGTGTATGGGCCGGTCAGTTGATGTGCCTTGTGTTTTGTTTCTCCAGACAGTTTTGGGTTCTGTGTATGGGCCGGTCAGTTGATATGCCTTGTGTTTTGTTTCTCCAGACAGTTTTGGGTCCTGTGTATGGGCCGGTCAGTTGATGTGCCTTGTGTTTTGTTTCTCCAGACAGTTTTGGGTCCTGTGTATGGGCCGGTCAGTTGATGTGCCTTGTGTTTTGTTTCTCCAGACAGTTTTGGGTTCTGTGTATGGGCCGGTCAGTTGATGCACCTTGTGTTTTGTTTCACCAGACAGTTTTGGGTTCTGTGTATGGGCCGGTCAGTTGATGTGCCTTGTGTTTTGTTTCACCAGACAGTTTTGGGTCCTGTGTATGGGCCGGTCAGTTGATGCACCTTGTGTTTTGTTTCACCAGACAGTTTTGGGTTCTGTGTATGGGCCGGTCAGTTGATGTGCCTTGTGTTTTGTTTCACCAGACAGTTTTGGGTCCTGTGTATGGGCCGGTCAGTTGATGCGCCTTGTGTTTTGTTTCACAAGACAGTTTTGGGTCCTGTGTATGGGCCGGTCAGTTGATGCACCTTGTGTTTTGTTTCACCAGACAGTTTTGGGTCCTGTGTATGGGCCGGTCAGTTGATGTGCCTTGTGTTTTGTTTCTCCAGACAGTTTTGGGTCCTGTGTATGGGCCGGTCAGTTGATGTGCCTTGTGTTTTGTTTCTCCAGACAGTTTTGGGTCCTGTGTATGGGCCGGTCAGTTGATGTGCCTTGTGTTTTGTTTCTCCAGACAGTTTTGGGTTCTGTGTATGGGCCGGTCAGTTGATATGCCTTGTGTTTTGTTTCTCCAGACAGTTTTGGGTCCTGTGTATGGGCCGGTCAGTTGATGTGCCTTGTGTTTTGTTTCTCCAGACAGTTTTGGGTCCTGTGTATGGGCCGGTCAGTTGATGTGCCTTGTGTTTTGTTTCTCCAGACAGTTTTGGGTTCTGTGTATGGGCCGGTCAGTTGATGCGCCTTGTGTTTTGATTCTCCAGACAGTTTTGGGTTCTGTGTACGGGCCGGTCAGTTTTGTGCCTTGTGTTTTTGGCGTGACCGTTTTTTCCGGTAATAAAAAATATAAATTTATTAGATCCCTCTGCTCTCTGCGCCTGACTCCAAACTCACTGTTCTTGAAGAACTCTGACAGTTTGTTCATACCTGTCCATATCATCCTGTCTCTGCCTATAGTATTCTCATCTCTGGCTCTCTTTCTCTCTGTTTCTAAACTCAGAAAACTTAATATGTGTAAATATGTGTAAGAACGTAACAAGATTCAACAACTGAGACATACACTGAACACATTCCACAGACATGTGACTAACAGAAATTGAAAAATGTGTCCCTGAACAAAGGGAGGGGGGGTCAAAATCAAAAGTAACAGTCAGTATCTGGTGTGGACACCAGCTGCATGAAGTACTGCAGTGCATCTCCTCCTCATGGACTGCACCATATTTGCCAGTTCTTACTGTGAGATGTTACCCCACTCTTCCACCAAGGCACCTGCAAGTTCCCAGACATTTCTGTGGGGAATGGCCCTAGACCTCACCCTCCGATCCAACAGGTCCCAGACGTGCTCAATGGGATTGAGATCCGGGCTCTTCGCTGGCCATGGCAGAACACTGACATTTCTGTCTTGCAGGAAATCACTCACAGAACGAGCAGTCTGGCTGTATGGCTGGTGGC
>NC_088240.1:70482434-70529934 GCF_036934945.1 Oncorhynchus masou masou
CCACTGAACGCATCCTTCAACATCCACTGAACGCATCCTTCAACATCCACTGAACACATCCTTCAACATCCACTGAACGCATCCTTCAACATCCACTGAACGCATCCTTCAACATCCACTGAACGCATTCTTCAACATCCACTGAACGCATTCTTCAACATCCACTGAACGCATCCTTCAACATCCACTGAACGCAGTCTTCAACATCCACTGAACGCAGTCTTCAACATCCACTGAACGCATCCTTCAACATCCACTGAACGCATCCTTCAACATCCACTGAACGCATCCTTCAACATCCACTGAACGCATCCTTCAACATCCACTGAACACATCCTTCAACATCCACTGAACGCAGTCTTCAACATCCACTGAATGCAGTCTTCAACATCCACTGAACGCATCCTTCAACATCCACTGAACGCATCCTTCAACATCCACTGAACGCATCCTTCAACATCCACTGAACGCATCCTTCAACATCCACTGAACACATCCTTCAACATCCACTGAACACATCCTTCAACATCCACTGAACGCATCCTTCAACATCCACTGAACACATCTTTCAACATCCACTGAACGCATCCTTCAACATCCACTGAACGCATCATTCAACATCCACTGAACGCATCCTTCAACATCCACTGAACGCAGTCTTCAACATCCACTGAACGCATCCTTCAACATCCACTGAACGCATCCTTCAACATCCACTGAACGCATCCTTCAACATCCACTGAACGCATCCTTCAACATCCACTGAACGCATCCTTCAACATCCACTGAACGCATCCTTCAACATCCACTGAACGCATCCTTCAACATCCACTGAACACATCCTTCAACATCCACTGAACGCAGTATTCAACATCCACTGAATGCAGTCTTCAACATCCACTGAACGCATCCTTCAACATCCACTGAACGCATCCTTCAACATCCACTGAACGCATCCTTCAACATCCACTGAACGCATCCTTCAACATCCACTGAACACATCCTTCAACATCCACTGAACACATCCTTCAACATCCACTGAACGCATCCTTCAACATCCACTGAACACATCCTTCAACATCCACTGAACGCATCCTTCAACATCCACTGAACGCATCATTCAACATCCACTGAACGCATCCTTCAACATCCACTGAACGCAGTCTTCAACATCCACTGAACGCATCCTTCAACATCCACTGAACGCATCCTTCAACATCCACTGAACGCATCCTTCAACATCCACTGAACGCATCCTTCAACATCCACTGAACGCATCCTTAAGGACAAGTTAGCCCTTTACAACCAAACCTCTTTTTGTATAAATGTCATGCGATTTTAGCGATTTCACTTGTTTTTGATAAAGTTACCCCAACCAGCGATTCAGTTCCTCATCCTGGTTTGCAGATATCAAATGTTAATTTTATTAGTCACAGGTGTTTCACCTCACAGTGAAATGCTTACTGACAAGCCCCTAACCAACAATGCAGTATAAAACATATGAATAAGAATAAGAAATAAAAGTAACAATGTTCATAATGACACAATTTCATGTGTACAACATCTAAAGACTTGCATCACTATACTGATAACTTTCCCGATTCTAAAAGGAATCATTTGGGTGTTTTTGGAGCAATTGTTGATGTTTTTCAGAGCCCAATAATGCACAATGAGGATGTGAAGTGAATCGCTGGTTGGGGTAAGTTTCTCAAAAACAAGTGAAATCTGATCAAAAGTATCTGGACCCTTCTATAACATTCCATTTAGTTTAAAAAAAGCTAAATTCTCTTTTAACGGGTTGTGCCATATTCTCAGGATCTGCACTGCGTCTCAGGCCTCTATGCAGATTACAATCAGAATAGAATGTCAATATAGCAATCAATATGGCAATACAGTACCTGTATAACAATATCAGTACTAAGTAAAGCTTTTATGGGCTGCTGCTGGTTTATAACCACCAGTAGTGATGGATGGGTTAGGAGGCTCACCTCTGGGGGTTGGTTTCATTTTCTTGCTGACACAGCGATGATGATGATGAGGAGGGTGAGGATGAAGCCTCCTGCCACCAGCATGTAACACTTCCTCTTCCTAATCTGCCTCTGTGGGTCAGATCAGATTAGATTAAATTAGAAAACGATATAATCTGCGACATATTCAATACATACAACACAAACATTTAGTCTCCTCCCTGGAGTTACACACCAAATACTTTCCCAACATTCCCTACTAAATTGACACCATCGTAATACCAGGTGAAATGGCTGAAACATAAATGTGGATTATTGGGTTACATTATAGGTGTGTACATCAGAATGTGTTTTCAGAAATAACTTGTCATAAAGACTGAGTTTGGTCAAGTGCTTGGTGGTTAATGATGAGAGAAACCATTAAGAGCCCGTGGTGTCTGATGACAGAACACAGAAACAACAACATTTTCCTTCACATGCTCTCTATCCTCTTTTTCGTTCGAAGAGGTTATATCTATGGACTGGGAATTGTTTCAACATCATTTATTAACTTTTTTTTCTTCTAATATCGCCTGTGGTGTAACTTCAAACTTCAAATGCTTCAAACAACTTCCCCACATAGAACACAAGCTGTGTTATCCTCCCATGTTCATAACTCTCAATGTGTAGTAAAAAAATATATTTAAAAAAATGAATGAAAAATAACCTCAACTAGAAATGAAAATAACTAGAATGGAGAACAGGGTTCAGAGATGTTTCTGTATTTCCCTGGCTCCTAGCCTCCTCAGGCGATGGGTGATGTGTCAGAGCAGGGAGGGGAGACCAGAATGTTGTTTTCAAATGCTTTTTCTTTCTTTTTTCCCTCCCCGTTTCTCCGCTACAAAGGCAGTGAGAGCGGCTGCGTTAGACCAGAGCTGGGTCTGGAGCCTTTAAATCCTGACTCGCTTCAAAGCAATTCATCTTCTGAGACTCAAAACAGGCTTTCTGTGTGTGTGTGTGGGGGGGGGAGAGAGAGAGAGAGAAAGAGAGAGAGAGAGAGAGAGAGAGAGAGAGAGAAAGAGAGAGAGAGAGAGACTGCTGTCGAGTAATTTTCAGTTTAAACGTTCCACTCCACAACAATTTGCATAAGCAGCCCTGCGTCTGTGATAAGAAGATTGGTAATTTTCAAAGGCTCTGTGGGGATTGAGAATTAAAAGCCTTTCTCCGCTATCTCCTCTCTTGCAGCTGGCCACCACAGATTCTCCGGCTTCTCTCTCACATTTCCTTATAAACTGTGCCTTATAAACTTTCTCTCCCATCCTCTCTCATTCTCCCTGCTTGCACACAGCAGTCACACGGTGCAGTCTCTCTCTCTCCCTTCCTCTCTCTTTCTCATCCCTATTCCACTGTTATTTATGGAGAACAGAAAAATAAATAAGGTATAGAACTGTTGCAGTATTTTTTAACAGTAATTTTCCAGCCACAGGGTTGGGAGAGTAGGATGGGAGAGGGAGGCACACAGAGAGCAGAGGGGGGGGGACTGTCAATCATTTCCTAATCCCCAGGGGAGTGTGTCCTGTAGGCCTGTGGTTGATAACCGTGTACACTGCATTGCCCTGGAAGGAAGAGAGGGGAGGAGAGGAGCAGAGAGGATCTCCCCGGTTCTATTCCGCTCAGTCTGAATGACCAAGGACAGGACAAACCTTAACCTCAAGCATTTGGTCAAATGACTCCTCATAGTCTCATGTGTCTATTCTTGCATTGCTCCATATGTTCCCATCTCCCTATCTCTCCCTCTCCCTCTCTCCCTCTCCCCCTCTCTCCCTCTCCCTCTCCCTATCTCTCCCTCCCCCTCTCCCCCTCTCTCTCTCCCTCCCCCGCCCCCTCTCTCTCTCTGCCGCTTGCCCACCCGTGCCCGTTTCCCGCTGGCTCTCATCCCTGATCCTTTCAGTCTCAGTGTTGTCATTGTCATGGCGATGTTCTAAGAAATCCCCTTTGTCAGCATAAAGGTCTGGTAAAGGACAAGCAGTAGCTGGGTTAGAATGAGCTAGAGAGGGGCTGAAAGAGAAATGAGCTTTATACAATATGTGGCACCTTGAATCCACTCAGTTTATCTCAGAGCCAAAGTCAGGGGAGCGGAGTAAGAGTTCTGCTGAAGAAAGCTTGATCTCTTGGTGAAGATGCGTTTGGAAACGGTCACAAACGTCAAAATGTTTACATATATTTCTAGCGATACTGTAACATTGTTTCATGTCCCCAAACATGACGATGTGGCACCAGGTATGTATACATTTCCCAAGCATATTGCCATCTAAAGGTGTTGCTGCATGTCACAACCATGCCAGCCAGGGACCGTGTGTACTGCCTCAGGGTATGGAAAAGCATGAGGCTGCTACACTGCATCCTCACAGTCCAAGATGATCCTCACCGCGGTTATTAGCAGCTGCAAGTCATGTCAGACCGTGCCAGCACGCTCCAAACTCATCACCATTTCTCTCATACAGATAGACAATCTCACATTGAGTTTCCGGGAGGGGAAAGCTATTTAGCTTATGTGTGACATTAGAAATGTCTTAATAATACAATAATAATGGCAAGCAATGATTACTGACATCATATTTTTACTCCTTTATCGTATCCGGTACAGTAAAACTAACTGCCTCCTTTGTAATGGGATTATGTGAAATGTACATCAAATTCCCAGTCAACCCTGATAATGATATATAAAAGGAGCAGCAAACAAACAGTCACGGCCAGTCCTGGGACCCTCAGTGGACCTGCTACTGTGACAACCTCCCTGTCACTTGTCACTGTCTCTGCTGCATCGCCTCTGACTGCACCACAAACCCCTGCTGGTCCCTGTCCCCATCCATGTTCCTGCATCGCCTCTGACTGCACCACAAACCCCTGCTGGACCCCGTGCCCATCCATTTACATTTACATTTACATTTAAGTCATTTAGCAGACGCTCTTATCCAGAGCGACTTACAAATTGGTGAATTCACCTTCTGACATCAGTGGAACAGCCACTTTACAATAGTGCATCTAAATCATTTAAGGGGGGGTGAGAAGGATTACTTTATCCTATCCTAGGTATTCCTTGAAGAGGTGGGGTTTCAGGTGTCTCCGGAAGGTGGTGATTGACTCCGCTGTCCTGGCGTCGTGAGGGAGTTTGTTCCACCATTGGGGGGCCAGAGCCGCGAACAGTTTTGACTGGGCTGAGCGGGAACTGTACTTCCTCAGTGGTAGGGAGGCGAGCAGGCCAGAGGTGGATGAACGCAGTGCCCTTGTTTGGGTGTAGGGCCTGATCAGAGCCTGGAGGTACTGCGGTGCCGTTCCCCTCACAGCTCCGTAGGCAAGCACCATGGTCTTGTAGCGGATGCGAGCTTCAACTGGAAGCCAGTGGAGAGAGCGGAGGAGCGGGGTGACGTGAGAGAACTTGGGAAGGTTGAACACCAGACGGGCTGCGGCATTCTGGATGAGTTGTAGGGGTTTAATGGCACAGGCAGGGAGCCCAGCCAACAGCGAGTTGCAGTAATCCAGACGGGAGATGACAAGTGCCTGGATTAGGACCTGCGCCGCTTCCTGTGTGAGGCAGGGTCGTACTCTGCGGATGTTGTAGAGCATAAACCTACAGGAACGGGCCACCGCCTTGATGTTAGTTGAGAACGACAGGGTGTTGTCCAGGATCACGCCAAGGTTCTTAGCGCTCTGGGAGGAGGACACAATGGAGTTGTCAACCGTGATGGCGAGATCATGGAACGGGCAGTCCTTCCCCGGGTGGAAGAGCAGCTCCGTCTTGCCGAGGTTCAGCTTGAGGTGGTGATCCGTCATCCACACTGATATGTCTGCCAGACATGCAGAGATGCGATTCGCCACCTGGTCATCAGAAGGGGGAAAGGAGAAGATTAATTGTGTGTCGTCTGCATAGCAATGATAGGAGAGACCATGTGAGGTTATGACAGAGCCAAGTGACTTGGTGTATAGCGAGAATAGGAGAGGGCCTAGAACAGAGCCCTGGGGGACACCAGTGGTGAGAGCGCGTGGCGAGGAGACAGATTCTCGCCACGCCACCTGTTAGGAGCGACCTGTCAGGTAGGACGCAATCCAAGCGTGGGCCGCGCCGGAGATGCCCAACTCGGAGAGGGTGGAGAGGAGGATCTGATGGTTCACAGTATCGAAGGCAGCCGATAGGTCTAGAAGGATGAGAGCAGAGGAGAGGGAGTTAGCTTTAGCAGTGCAGAGTGCCTCCGTGATACAGAGAAGAGCAGTCTCAGTTGAATGACTAGTCTTGAAACCTGACTGATTTGGATCAAGAACGTCATTCTGAGAGAGATAGCGGGAGAGCTGGCCAAGGACGGCACGTTCAAGAGTTTTGGAGAGAAAAGAAAGAAGGGATACTGGTCTGTAGTTGTTGACATCGGAGGGATCGAGTGTAGGTTTTTTCAGAAGGGGTGCAACTCTCGCTCTCTTGCAGACGGAAGGGACGTAGCCAGCGGTCAGGGATGAGTTGATGAGCGAGGTGAGGTAAGGGAGAAGGTCTCCGGAAATGGTCTGGAGAAGAGAGGAGGGGATAGGGTCAAGCGGGCAGGTTGTTGGGCGGCCGGCCGTCACAAGAAGCGAGATTTCATCTGGAGAGAGAGGGGAGAAAGAGGTCAGAGCACAGGGTAGGGCAGTGTGAGCAGAACCAGCGGTGTCGTTTGACTTAGCAAACGAGGATCGGATGTCGTCGACCTTCTTTTCAAAATGGTTGACGAAGTCATCTGCAGAGAGGGAGGAGGGGGGAGGGGGAGGAGGATTCAGGAGGGAGGAGAAGGTGGCAAAGAGCTTCCTAGGGTTAGAGGCAGATGCTTGGAATTTAGAGTGGTAGAAAGTGGCTTTAGCAGCAGAGACAGAGGAGGAAAATGTAGAGAGGAGGGAGTGAAAGGATGCCAGGTCCGCAGGGAGGCGAGTTTTCCTCCATTTCCGCTCGGCTGCCCGGAGCACTGTTCTGTGAGCTCGCAGTGAGTCGTCGAGCCACGGAGCGGGAGGGGAGGACCGAGCCGGCCTGGAGGATAGGGGACATAGAGAGTCAAAGGATGCAGAAAGGAAAGAGAGGAGGGTTGAGGAGGCAGAATCAGGAGATAGGTTGGAGAAGGTATGAGCAGAGGGAAGAGATGATAGGATGGAAGAGGAGAGAGTAGTGGGGGAGAGAGAGCGAAGGTTGGGACGGCGCGATACCATCCGAGTAGGGGCAGTGTGGGAAGTGTTGGATGAGAGCGAGAGGGAAAAGGATACAAGGTAGTGGTCGGAGACTTGGAGGGGAGTTGCAATGAGGTTAGTGGAAGAACAGCATCTAGTAAAGATGAGGTCGAGCGTATTGCCTGCCTTGTGAGTAGGGGGGAAGGTGAGAGGGTGAGGTCAAAAGAGGAGAGGAGTGGAAAGAAGGAGGCAGAGAGGAATGGTAGGCACGGGGAGGTTAAAGTCGCCCAGGACTGTGAGAGGTGAGCCGTCCTCAGGAAAGGAGCTTATCAAGGCATCAAGCTCATTGATGAACTCTCCGAGGGAACCTGGAGGGCGATAAATGATAAGGATGTTAAGCTTGAAAGGGCTGGTAACTGTGACAGCATGGAATTCAAAGGAGGCGATAGACAGATGGGTAAGGGGAGAAAGAGAGAATGACCACTTGGGAGAGATGAGGATCCCGGTGCCACCACCCCGCTGACCAGAAGCTCTCGGGGTGTGCGAGAACACGTGGGCGGACGAAGAGAGAGCAGTAGGAGTAGCAGTGTTATCTGTGGTGATCCATGTTTCCGTCAGTGCCAAGAAGTCGAGGGACTGGAGGGAGGCATAGGCTGAGATGAACTCTGCCTTGTTGGCCGCTGATCGGCAGTTCCAGAGGCTACCGGAGACCTGGAACTCCACGTGGGTCGTGCGCGCTGGGACCACCAGATTAGGGTGGCCGCGGCCACGCGGTGTGGAGCGTTTGTATGGTCTGTGCAGAGAGGAGAGAACAGGGATAGATAGACACATAGTTGTGCGGTCAGGGATGTTCCTGTTCCCTGTTCCTGCATCGCCTCAGACTGCACAACAAACCCCTGCTGGTCCCCGTACCCATCCCTGTTCCTGCATCGCCTCTGACTGCACCACAAACCCCTGCTGGTCCCTGTCCCCATCCCTGTTCCTGCATTGCCTCTGACTGCACCACAAACCCCTGCTGGACCCCGTGCCCATACCTGTTCCTGCATGGCCTCTGACTGCACCACAAACCCCTGCCAGTCCCCGTGCCCATAATTGTTCCTGCATCGCCTCAGACTGCACCACAAACCCCTGCCTGTCCCCATACCCATCCCTGTTCCTGCATCGCCTCTGACTGCACCACAAACCCCTGCCTGTCCCCGTGCCCATAACTGTTCCTGCATCGCATCAGATAGCACCACAAACCTCTCCCCGCTCTTGTCTCTGTCCCTGCATCGCATCAGATAGCGCCACAAACCTCTCCCTGCTCTTGTCTTTGTACCTGCATCGCATCAGATAGCACCACAAACCTCTCCCTGCTCTTGTCTCTGTACCTGCATCGCATCAGATAGCACCACAAACCTCTCCCTGCTCTTGTCTCTGTACCTGCATCGCCTCAGACAGCACCACAAACCTCTCCCCGCTCTTGTCTCTGCCCCTGCATCGCCTCAGACAGCACCACAAACCTCTCCTTGTCCCTGTCCCAGTCCCCGTTCCTATCCCTCTCCCTGCATCGCCTCAGACAGCACCACAAACCTCTCCTTGTCCCTGTCCCGGTCCCCGTTCCTATCCCTCTCCCTGCATCGCCTCAGACAGCACCACAAACCTCTCCTTGTCCCTGTCCCGGTCCCCGTTCCTATCCCTCTCCCTGAATCACCTCAAACAGCACCACAAACCTCTCCCAGTCCCTGTACCTGCATCGCCTCAGACAGCACCACAAACCTCTCCCAGTCCCTGTCCCTGCATCGCCTCAGTCAGCAACACAAACCTCTCCCTGTCCCTGTACCTGCATCGCCTCAGACAGCACCACAAACCTCTCCCCGCTCTTGTCTCTGTCCCTGCATCACATCAGATAGCACCACAAACCTCTCCCTGTCCCTATTCCGGTCCCAGTTCCTATCCCTCTCCCTGCATCGCCTCAGACAGCACCAAAAACCTCTCACTGTCCCTGTCCCCATCCCGGTCCCTGTCCCTGCACTGCATCAGACAGCACCACAATCCTCTCCCTGTCCCTGTCCCTGCCTTGGTCCCTGCATCATCTCAGACAGCACCACAACTTTCTCCCTGTCCCTGCATTGCATCAGACAGCACCACAATCCTCTCCCTGTCCCTGTCCCTGCCTTGGTCCCTGCATCGTCTCAGACAGCACCACAACTTTCTCCCTGTCCCTGCATTGCATCAGACAGCACCACAATCCTCTCCCTGTCCCTGTCCCTGCCTTGGTCCCTGCATCATCTCAGACAGCACCACAACTTTCTCCCTGTCCCTGCATTGCATCAGACAGCACCACAATCCTCTCCCTGTCCCTGTCCCTGCCTTGGTCCCTGCATCGTCTCAGACAGCACCACAACTTTCTCCTTGTCCCTGCATCGCCTCAGACAGCACCACAATCCTCTCCCTCTCCCTGTCCCTGCCTTGGTCCCTGCATCGTCTCAGACAGCACCACAATCCTCTCCCTCTCCCTGTCCTTGTCTCGGTCCCTGCATCATATCAGACAGCACCATAATCCTCTCCCTCTCCATCTCCCCATCTCGGTCCCTGCATCGTCTCAGACAGCACCACAATCCTCTCCCTGTCCCTGTCTCGGTCCCTGCATCGTCTCAGACAGCACCACAATCCTCTCCCTGTCCCTGTCTCGGTCCCTGCATCGCCTCAGACAGCACCACTAACTTTAGCCCAGCTGCACTCTGGTATTCTGGCTGTTTCTCATATATCTGTGTCTATGAAATGGGCTTATTTTAACAAACACATCGGATGTACGTTACATGAATATATATAGAGCATGTATTCCCTAGTCAGAATCATATAATGAAAATAATGTCATGTTCTAAAGCACCAAGTAGAATTTTGTTTTCAACTCCAGTTCTGAACTTTTCACGGATGTATAGAGACGGTGAGGATGTTGAATTGTTGTTCAAGTAGAGAACTGACCTTCTGGGGAAATTGTTATTGTCAAAGAACTATATAAAGGACAGACCTGCTACACCTTCTTTCCTGCTCCAAGACTAAAAGCATCAATAGATAAGTCTGTTGACTGTCTGTCTGCTCAGAGATATTTCATCTGTGGATGTTTTAGTGTGTATTGACCTTGTAATCAAATCAAATTGTATTGGTCGCGTACACATATTATGTTCTCGCGGGTGTAGCGAAATGCTTATGTTCCTATCTCCAAAAGTGCAGTAATATGTAAGAATGATACAAGCAAATACACAAAATAAAAATGTATTAATAAATAAATATAGAAATATTAGAACAAGCAGTGTCAGAGTGCGGAATATAAACATACACTGAGTGTACAAAACATGAGGAACACCTTCCTAACATTGAGTTGCACCCCCTTTTGCACTCAAAACAGCCTCAATTCGTCAGGGCATGGACTCTACAAGGTGTTCGAAAGCGTTCCACAAGGATGTTGGCCCATGTTGAATCCAATCCTTCCCACAGTTGTGTCAAGCTGGCTGGATGTCCTTTGGGTGGTGGACCCTTCTTGATGCACTATTGATGACACTATTGAGCGTGAAAAACCCAGCAGCGTTGCAGTTCTTGACACAGTCAAACCAGTGTGCCTGGCACCTACTACCATACTCCATTCAAAGGCCCTTAAATTCCCTCTCTGAATGGCACACATACACAATCCATGTCTCAATTGTCTCAAGGCTTAGCAATCCTTATTTTACCTGTCTCCTCCCCTTCATCTAAACTGATTGAAGTGGGTTTAATAAGTGACATCAATAAGGGATCATACTCACCAGGATTCACCCGGTCAGTCTATGTCAATGTTTTGTACAGTCAGTGTATATGTCCTGTATATGATGGTGTGTATAGACATTATGGACAGTATATGAATAGAAAAGGTGTGTACAGCAGTAGTTATATAGGATGAGCCTTGACTAGAATGCAGTATACATATGAAGTGGGTAAAACACAATGTAAACATGGTTAATGTTCATTGACTATGCACATAGGGCAGCAGTCTTTAAGGTGCAGGGTTGAGTACTGAGTGATAGTGACAGTGACTAATGTTCAGGGCAGAGGACTGGTTGGGGACCGGCTAGAAGCAGTTTTTCAGTCTCTTGGTCCCAGCTTTGATGCACTTGTGCTGTCTCCGCCTTCTAGATGGTAGCGGGGTGAAAAGGCCGTTGCTTGAGCCAAGCCAAATTGATTCAGCCTCCTGTTTATTCTGTATACTGGGGTATTTGTAAATAGCCACTGGGTGGTCTTTCAATACCACCAAAACTGCTGAAAATATTTATTTGAAGTTTTCCAATACATTTTAATATTTGTAGCTATTTTTTAAGTAAATACCTGCAGTCACCTTGTGCAATGTTTTTTAGGAGATAAAGCACATCGCTTTCTTATTGCACCTGTCACATTATTTTACATTATGAAGCTGACTTAGTTCTCCAGCACAGTTCAGCCAGTCATGTGTGTGTTTGTAAAGAGCACAATAGGAGAAAGCGGTAGTAGGTGAGTCCAGCTGTGTATTGACAGGGGTCACATTTTATACTGAAAGTCAACTGTGTTTTTTTTACTTCAATAGAGTGATCAGGGGTGTGCAACTATAGTTTTCCTTCACAGAAAATACATTAGTGTAACACATTTGGCATAATACAGCTTCATTTTCATCAGATGACAACAGAAGTGCAACACTATTTGGCTGGCAGCCACACAACTAAATGAGCTTACAATGAAAAAGCAAAAACAATGCATGTCCATCATATTTCTAATGTTTAGGCCTATCCAACACACCACGACAGTCATGAAGCTGGAGACTGAAAATATTTGGCATGGGTCCACAGATCCTCAAACGGTTCTACAGCTGCACCATCGAGAGCATCCTGACTGGTTGCATCACTGCCTACAGAGGGTAGTGCGAACAACCCAGTACATCACTGGGGCCAAGCTTCCTGCCATCCAGGACCTCTATACCGGGTGGTGTCAGAAGAAGGCCCTAAAAATTGTCAAAGTCAACAGCCACCCTGGTCATAGACTGTTCTCTCTGCTACCACACGGCAAGCAGTACCGGAGCAGCAAGTCTAGGTCCAAGAAAGAGGCCTCTAAACAGCTTATAGCCCCAAGCTATAAGACCCCTGAACATCTAGTCAAATGGCTACCCAGACTATTTGTATTGCCCCCCCCTCTCCTCTCTACACCACTGCCACTCTCTGTTGTCATCTATGCATAGTCACTTTAATTAACTCTACCTACATGTACATACTACCTCAACTAACCGGTGCCTCCTCACATTGACTCTGTACCTGCACCCCCCTGTATATTTTGTTATTTTTTTACTGCTGCTCTTTAATTACTTGTTACTTTTATCTCTTATTCTTATCAGTTTTTTTGAAACTGCACTGTTGGTTAGGGGCTCGTAAGTAAGCATTTCACTGTAAGGTTTCACCTGTTGTATTCAGCGCATGTGACTAATACCATTTGATTTGATTTGATCATAGAAAGAATGTAGCCAGCTACATTTTCTAATGTTTTACTTCAAGTTAATTTAGCATTTTACTGGAAAAAATAGGCTGGCTACACTGAGAAAAGTACCAGAGAAAAGTAGCGACACATCATTCAGAGCGCTGTCTGCTGATAGAATGCCTGTTCGTGAATTCTCATCGGAGTTTAGAAGTACAACTGAAGCACAAAATTATTCTGATGCCGAGCAGAAATTACAATAACAAGCATTTTAGATCTGTGTATAGAAAACAAAGCAAGATATTTGTCACAAGTTTATATTTTTTTCCTGCGTGAATATGCGTTAACACAACCCCTAGTTTAACTTGCTAAGTTAAGTGGCTGAATTCACAAGTTGATGGGGCATCACATAATGTTAGCTTTCTGCCATGTTTGAGAAGTCAAAGCCCTTTGGATGAGTTATTTATTATTTCTATCTTTATTTCCTTTATTTCCTCTCCTCCAAGCAGAGCAGGCAGGGCCATTGCCCGAGCCACTTCAGACTCCACACTGGAGAGCCAGTACAGCATGCGTCAAAACGTTGCTCATTTGCACAATGTCTCTCGTTCACATTCGCTTGTAAAGGTCCTAACTCCCCAAACATGATATTCAGTAGCTCCTACCTATATATGTATAACTTTATGATCTGGATTGCCTGTCGTTGCAATTTGTTTATTATCGTTTGCACTACTTAGCATATTTAAACTAGCAGCTTCCATGAAAATGCACTATTACTTGTGCTAATTTTGTTAGCATTCTGGTGACACCTAATGGGCTTTTGGTGCCCCCTTGTGTACTAAACCGGTAATTCTGTAAGAATGATGGTGTGACAATATGAACATCTGGATACCGCTCAACCCTACTGTGCCCCTGCCTGTTTTCTGTGTTTCTCTGTCTTCTATCTGTCAGGCATTATATAGTCGGCATTTCTCTCTCTCTCGCTCTCTCTCTCGCCTTCCCTCCTTCCTTCCTTCCTTCCCTCCCTGTCTCCAGCAATACGATAACACCAGGAGCTCCAAAAACAAACCATTTAAATTAGCATGATAGCGGAAATATGTCATATTGATCACAGAGAGGAGATACATTTCCACAAAGGCGGCTGACGAGTTTCAACCAGAAACTGTGACGTCCTATGATGTAATTATGGTAACCACCAATCAAGTGAGTCATTGCCTTTCTATGAATCATTGTGCATATTGAGTTTGCTAATTTGTAAATCATTACAAACACATTCCCCATAATCAACTTAATCTAATGGCCGACAGACATTTGAAATGAAATGCAACACTAACAGAAGTGTGTCTTAAATGAAGTCTATATTAAACCATTATTCAACACATAATAAAACAGCTATGTTTCACTAGCGACGTGGAGGCTGTATAATATCATAGTATCGTTACATAGTAATGAACAATCACAGTTCATCTCGGTCTGTTGGACATGGATGGGACTGATAACATCAGTGTTGTAACTTGAGGAATCTTCATGTGAAAGGAGTCATCTGCCTGAGGCTAATGGATTATAGATTCAATTTATTTTCAGTGTAAAGCCGTCTGACATGGTGGGCCACGGACGAAAATGTCATCCCCTATTAATTGACCATTGGTGCTGATGTTCAATGGTGCATGTGCACCAGCATTAAAGAGCTGTTTGACTGAGTTCATGGAACTGTGCCCTTGCCATTCTGCCATTTGTATGTCTCTGTGTGTGTGTCTCTCTATATTTCTCTCACTCTCTCTCTTTTTCGCTCTCTGTATCCTTCCCTTCTCCTCAAGTCTCTCTCTTGCTCTCCTTCTCTCTCATTCGCTCTCCCACTCTCTGTATCTCTCCCTCCTCCTCAACAGTCTCTCTCTTTCTCTCTTGTTTCTCTCCTTCAATCTCTTTTCCTTCCTACCACTCTTTATATCTCCCCTTGCACGTTGTCTCTCTCTTCTTCTCCCCTCTCTCTTCCTCTAGACTAGAAACAGCCGTGTGGATTGGCAGAGAGCTAAATTGCTCTGCGTGAGCTTGGTCACGGCTCAGCTCTCCTTGAGATAATGAAATGACAATTAATGGGAAAGCTGTGTGCACTCGCTCATTTGCTCACTCACTCGTTCACTTGTAGAGCAGCATAGAAACAGCATGAAACAGAGGGAAAAGAAGGCTGTAGGAAGGAGAGCAACTCACAAAACTTTGGGGGGAAAGTAATATGGTGTCTATATACTTTAGTAATCCAACAGAAAAATCGAAATGCCAGTGTAGATCTGTGAATTGGCTTTTAGGATATATTACAGTAATATTAAACTTTTTTTCAACAGCAGGGTATTTCTTATGGAGTACATGAGCAAAATTCTGTTAGACTTTAGATAAACTACCCATATAAGAGTAACTGTGTAAGTTATTCAGGAAGAGTAACTGTGTAAGTTATTCAGGAAGAGTAACTGTGTAAGTTATTCAGGAAGAGTAACTGTGTAAGTTATTCAGGAAGAGTAACTGTGTAAGTTATTCACGAAGAGTAACTGTGTAAGTTATTCAGGTAGAGTAACTGTGTAAGTTATGCAGGAAGAGTAACTGTGAAAGTTATTCAGGAAGAGTAACTGTGTAAGTTATGCAGGAAGAGTAACTGTGAAAGTTATTCAGGAAGAGTAACTGTGTAAGTTATGCAGGAAGAGTAACTGTGAAAGTTATGCAGGAAGAGTAACTGTGTAAGTTATTCAGGAAGAGTAACTGTGTAAGTTATTCAGGAAGAGTAACTGTGTAAGTTATGCAGGAAGAGTAACTGTGAAAGTTATTCAGGAAGAGTAACTGTGTAAGTTATGCAGGAAGAGTAACTGTGTAAGTTATTCAGGAAGAGTAACTGTGTAAGTTATTCAGGAAGAGTAACTGTGTAAGTTATTCAGGAAGAGTAACTGTGTAAGTTATTCACGAAGAGTAACTGTGAAAGTTATTCAGGAAGAGTAACTGTGTATGTTATGCAGGAAGAGTAACTGTGTAAGTTATTCAGGAAGAGTAACTGTGTAAGTTATTCAGGAAGAGTAACTGTGAAAGTTATTCAGGAAGAGTAACTGTGTAAGTTATGCAGGAAGAGTAACTGTGTAAGTTATGCAGGAAGAGTAACTGTGTAAAATAAATGTATAAAAGCACCTCTCTGAAACAAGCAGATAAATCCCTGACATTGCATGTTGGTAATCTATGTGTGTGTACGGTAGTAGATATGAGGGAGAGGAAAAAGTCAAAGAAAAGCCATTAGGGAGATAAGGATATAGGAAGAGGGTTCGGCTGCTGTTGACAACAAATCACTAAGTAGGACAGTGATATTCATACCGTAGATATAAAATAAAGTACAGTAAACTGAAAAAGTATGATACAGTACATCAGCTCAAATGTGTGTGTGTTTATGCTTGTGTGCCTGTGTGTGTACTGTATTTGCTTCAATCTGTAGATAGAGGACTCCTGTTATCTCCAGGAGTGATAATTAGACTTTTTGTCTTAATATGTTGCTGTCTTTTTGATAGCTAGGGCCATCTACTTTAATTCAGGATCGGTGGGTCCCCCACTGGACGGTTGAGCTAACGCAGGTTAAGGTGATTAGCATGAGGTTGTAAGTAACAAGAACACTTCCCAGGACATAGACATATCTGATATTGGCAGAAAGGTTAAATTATTGTTAATCTAACTGCACTGTCCGATTTACAGTAGCTATTACAGTGAAATAATACCATGCTGTTGTTTGAGGAGAGTGCACAGTTATGATCTTGATACAACATTTTGATAAGAAATACAATGGTTCATTGGATCAGTCTTAAACTTTCCACATACACTTCTTCTATCTAGTGGCCAAAATCTAAATTGCACCTGGGCTGGAATAATACATTATGGCCTTTCCCTTGCACTTCAAAGATGATGGTAGAAAATATATGTTATTTTTCTTTTTCTTTGTATTTTCTTTTACCAGATCTAATGTGTTATATTCTCCTACATTTATTTCACATTTCCACAAAATTCAAAGTGTTTCCTTTCAAATTATATCAACAATATGTGTATCATTGCATCAATGCCTGAGCTACATGCAGTTAGATTTGGGTATGTCATTTCATCGCGGGTGGCACAGGGGCTACTCATTTCTTCTCGGTGGAAATTTTCTATTTTCTCCCTCACTCACCTGTCCATCTCCTAATTTGAATTCCATGCTGTCACTGTCACTTGTCATCTCAAGCTTAACATTGTTGTCATCTATTGCCCACCAGGTGCCCTTAGAGAGCTCCTCAATGAGCTTGACATCTTGATAAGTTCATTTCCTGATGGTGGATCACCACTCAGTCCACTGGGCGACTTCAAGCTCCCAACGTCTGCCTTCGATTCATTTCTTTCAACCTCTTTCTTTCCCCTCCTTTCCTCTTTTGACCTCCCCTCCACTCCCCTCCCACTCACAAGGCAGGCAATGCACTTGAACTAAACTTTGCTAGATGCTGTTCGCCTCCCCCAACCCTCCTCCAGGTCTCTAATCACTACTTTGTTTCCTTTTCTGTCTCCCTTTCTTCCAACCCTACCCAGAAGGTCATTTTGGTCGCAATCTTTGCTCTCTATCTCCCTCTACTCCAGGTTTCATCATCTAGGTTTGGCCTCAGGCCCATTTTTTTCTGAGCTAATAGTTGGTGGGCCATAACATAATTAGTATATAATGCTCGCACAATTAATTGGTCCACACTACAAATGAAACTAAATGTTTTACACATCTGATTAGTACATAATACACTCAGTGACAATAACATAATGAATTGTGTAACTTATACAGGTTAAATCTGCAGTTACAAGGAAGGGGGAAAACAGTCGTGGATACGTTGGAAAAACTTGGAAGCTTGATTTTGACTTGTCATCTGGAAGGCTAATGCACGTCAGCACACTGAAGAACGACAGGCAGAGGGACCAGACAACTTCTCCACAAGACTTGAAGACTACAGCATGCCCAAGGATACCATTGCGTTTGTACATGATCCTCTCACAGTCCGCCCAGGTGGAGAATTCTCCTCCCTTGCTAAGGAAACGATACCCTTGCTGGATGAGTCCCCAATTCAAACTGAGCTGATTGAATTCCAGACTTCGAACCGTCTCAGGGATGCACTCAGGAGTGCCGAGTCCTTGTGTGCATTTCGTGTGGCATGCTCAGAGGGATACAGCACAATAAAGAAACTTGCATTTTATGTGCCAACAATGTTTGGATCAACGTACACCTGTGACTCCTCGTTTTCCTCTATGAACGCAGTATAGATTCACAACTGGAACCGGTTTTCACATAAGTCAACTGAGGACTGCCTGCGCATCAAAATCACATCCATCTCAGTCGACATCTACAAGATCGTGTCCGAGGGGAAATGCAACTTTTCCCATTGAGTGGCCGACATGACTTTATTGTGAGTGCTTATCCAGGGATAATTATGTCTCAGGCTGACAGCATTTTCTGTTTGTTCTGTTGTTACAGGAGCACGCTATAGCGATACAGAAATTCAGATACAGACATTGCCTTTTTTTCTTTAAATTATTGTTTTAGGTAGGATGCTACAGTTTTGGACAGTTGCAAATGTAAGTATGCCTAATGAAAAACATCCCACTTATATTAGGACATATATTTTTTTTTGTGAAAGATGATGTTAAGCCTCATAGCCTACCTCAACCAGTTAAGTTATTTTATATAGACCTCGGCTTGGAAGAAATAGACTCCAATTAAGCCCTCTTGTTATTTGTAAAGTCAATTTAAAATTAAGATAATATTTTCAGCATCAGGCGCTGTTTACCTCATATTGATTTTCTTTTTGTTATATTGTTTTTTAAATTAAAATAATATTAATAATGAATTTGTTGGGTCAAATAATATTGCTGGTGGGCCTGATTTGGCCCGCAGGCCGCCAGTTGGGGAAACCTTCTCTACTTTCTCTTCTTCTATCCTATCATCTCTCCCTTCTGCTAAATCCTTCTCCCTCCTGTCTCCTGATTCTGCCTCTATGACCCTACTCTCCTCGCTTGCACATCCTATGACTGTCACCGTCTCCTTTGCTCCCTGCCAGCTCGGCCCTCCCCTCCTGCTCCGTGGCTGAATGACTCACTGCGAGCTTACAGAACAGGGCTGCGGGCATCTGATCTAAAAAGGAGGAAAACTAAACTTCCGGAGGACTTATTATCCTTTCACTCCATCCTCTATACCTTCTCTTCCTCTGTATCCGCTGCTAAAGCCACTTTCTATCACTCTCAATTTCAAGCTTCTGCCTCGACCTCTAGGAAATTATTTTCAACCTTCTCCTCCCACCATTATCGTCCACCCCTCCCCCTCCCTCTCTGCGAACGACTTTGTCAACCACTTTGAAAAGAAGGTTGACGACATTCAGTCTATTTAGTACACTTGTCCCACTCACACAAAACTACCCTAAACCTTGACCTCTTTCTCCAGATCATATCCTGCCTGCTCAACCCCATTCCCTTCTCCCTTCTCCAGACACTCTCTGGAGACCTTCTCCCATTCCTCACTTCCCTCAAACTCATTCCTTTCCACTGGCTGTGTCACCTTTGACTTCAATATGGCCAGAGTCGCTCCCCTTCTTTGGAAACAAACACTCGATCCCTCTGACGTCAAAAACTACAGTCCGGTATCCCTTATTTATTTTCTCTCCAAAACACTTGAGCGTGCTATCTCTGACCAACTCTCTCGCTAGCTCTCTCAAACTATTTTCTTGATACGAACCAGTCAGGCTTCAAGACGGGTCACTCACACTGCTCTTCTCTGTGTCATAGAGGCTCTCCACACTGCCAAAGCTGACTCTCTCTCCTCTGTTCTCATCCTCCTAGATCTATCCTCTGCCTTTGAGATGATGAACCATCATATCCTCCTCTCCACCCTCTCAGGGCTGGGATTTTCAGTCTTTGCATATTCTTGGATTGCATGCGGCCTGGCAGGCTGCTCCTACCAAGTGACATGGAGAGGACCTGTGTCTGCACAATGTGCTCTGACTACTGGTGTCCCCCAGGGCTCAGTTCTACTATATCCGTAGAGAACGACCCTACATCACACAGGTAGTGGCGTAGGTCCTAATCAAGGCACTTGTCATCTCCCATCGGGACTATTGCAACTTGCCTTTGACTGGGCTCCCCGCTTGTGCCATCAAACCCCTGCAACTTATCCAGAACACAGCAGCCCGCCTGGTGTTCAACATTCCCAAGTTCTCCCATGTACCCCCCTACTAGCACTGCCTTTGCTGAAAATGTTACTTACTATGACTGATACAGTATATGGGGTTGCCCTACCTAGCTATCTTAAGATGAATGAACTGTAAATTGCTAAATGACGTGTGTGTGTGTTTGCAAACAGTATCAGGGTCATTAAACCTCACTGTGTTGGATAGAAGCTGTCTACTACAAGCAACAGAAAAGGTGACCTTTTAATGAACCCCAAAAGACTTTTGTCAATATATAATTTAAGATAGCCAGAGGGCTACACACTACAGGCCTATGCTACCAACACTGACTTCTTTGCCCTACTGTGATATAATCCAAGCAAGGATGACAAGGGGGAAAAGTATGACATAAAACCGCTATGAAAGAAAATGAAAATGACCAAATGGACTTGAGAGACACTCAATTGAGAGTCACTCAAAATAAATCAGAAAGAAATTATAAGAAATTAATACTTAATTGCAGTCTACCGTCTGATGCACATTACTAATGTATTTCTGTTCTTAGTCAATAAAGTTGTACAATGAAATTGAAACCTCATAATCATTATCTTGGTGGAAGAAACAGTTGTTTTTGTAATTGGAGTTCAGTGTTGGTATATCTGTTTGATTTTCCTATTAGACTCCAGGCTACCGTTTTACTGTTTCCATCAATCCAATTAATTTAGCTAACGGCAAAAGCTAATCAAATATGACATGAAAATGTAATCTTTATTGTTATTTCCACAGCATCGTAATGAACGCAATAAAGTAGTAATGAAATAGCAAACCCTGTTATTTGAAATCATGTTTGTCCTACTGATTCTGTATCAGCATGACACCTGAAAATCTCTATTAAAATGTAATGTCAGTACCAGTAATACACAGACATGACAATATACAAGAACTGCATTTAGTTGACATAAACGCCTGCCCACACACCCGCCTGCAAGTACATACACGCACATACACAGACACACACACATATGCACACACACGCACACACACATCACTGAACCTGCACAATGAAACGAGGACACTACTGCACCTGGTGATGGCTGGCCTTTGCTAGCTCCTGATTGGCTGACTCCACGTTGGATGTGGTGGTCTGAATGTAGTCCTCAATGCTATCTGAAGAGACATAACAGCATGGTAAATATAATGATTATACTTTATAGCAACACAGATATATTCTATAGCAACACAGTACAACATGTCCCCCAGTTTAGGACCTTTTCTTACCAGGTTGAAGCACACTGGGTACTCTTTCATTCTATAGCTTCTATGGCTTTGACCGGGAGTCCCATGAGGCGGTGTACAATTGGCCCAGCATCGTCCGGGTTAGGGGATGGTTTGGCTGGCCGGGATGTCTTGTCCCTTGTCTAGTGACTCCTTATGGCGGACCGGGTGCGTGCACACTGACTTCGGTTGCCAGTTGTCCGTTGTCCTGTGTTTCGTCTGACACATTGGTGCGGCTGGCTTCCGGGTTAAACGAGCAGTGTGTCAAGAAGCTCTGCGGCTTGGCAGGGTTGTGTTGACTCCCATTTCCGAGTGTCAAGATTAGGTTCCGAAAAGAATTGACTCCTAAGATTCAGTATTTTTGGAATGGAGGAGACTGATTAGTTGCCGTACTTCCGAGAACACTTGCATCTTAAATAAAAAATAAAAAAATGTTTTTATTTGAACCCTTTTTTCTCCCCAATTACATGGTATCCAATTGGTAGTTACAGTCTTGTCTCATCACTGCAACTCCCGTACAGACTTGGGAGAGGCGAAGGTCGAGAGCCATGCGTCCTCCGAAACACAACCTAATGCACATTTAACCCGGAAGCCAGCCACACCAATGTGTCGGAGGAAACAACGTACACCTGGCGACCTGGTCAGCGTGAACTGCGCCCGAACTCGAGCCTCGCAATTCAACACTCTTAGTTGTTATGGAAATTGCCCCACTATGTTGTTTACTTTCTGCATCTACGGTTAGCGATATTTCTTCATGTTAAGGATCCCAATTTCATTTAATTGTTCACACCCCTACACCATAGCATACAGTATTTGTGTTGTGGTGCCATTATGTGAGCAATGTGAAAAAATATTCCACATCCTCTTTAACATGTACAGTTACACTTCTATTTAATTTCCTAGAGAGGCTCAATGTGGGGTATCTTCTGCTCATTTCCTGTCTCGCCATTCACTGATCCTTGTGTCTTTGGCCTGCGTCGACTGAGCTGTGTGTGTGTGCGTGCATGCTGTTTTCTGTGTGATTGTGCTTGTATGACACATTCACACTTTGAATGGGTGAGCTGGGTACACACCATTCCTTTGCACACACATTGGTAGCCTTGGAAGGTTTGATCTTACTCAGACAGTGCATCACCTGCTGTTGTAAACACATACAGTGACAGAGTGAGGAAGGTGGAAGTGGAGGGAAAGAGAGAGAGAAATAAAATGTTCTATTTGATAAGCCCTCATAATATCTCATCGCTCCGATTGAGCTGCTCGTATGATGTCACGATCAACTTCCTTGAGTGCACTCTCCATGGTCGTGAAGCTTCAAAATCTTAGAATAACGCACAACTGTGTTTATAGATAGACCAACTCAGCTGGATTTCTCTCCTTGTTTACATAATCACTTGCACAAGATCACACACACATTCTCTGTCACCACACTGTAAATAGCGTCACGTTTGATCGAAGATGTAGCATATTGAGTTTTGATGGTGCACAACATTCTCATTGCATATCTATGTTTAATTACTTCCTCGTTGGCTGTCACCACAGTGACGGCTTGAGAATAAACTGAGAACGGAGCTTTCAAAAGTCATACTCCGTCATACATTTCATGACGATGTCAACCAATTATTAGTATTTGAATAATCCCAATGACTTGTCTTATTTCAATGCACACCATAGTAACTATAGTTACTGTAGCCAGTGAGAACTAATTCAAACCTAAATCCAATTCTTTTCCCTATTATAAACAAATGTTTGGTTTACTGCCCATGAATGCAGTGCCCAACCTCAAGCATGCAGGACACAAATTCTCTCTCTCTCTCTCTCTCTCTCTCTCTCTCTCTCTCTCTCTCTCTCTCTCTCTCTCTCAATCTCTCTCTCTCTATGAGTAAGGAGGAGGTCAGCAGGATGACTCACTTCTGAGGGGAGTGAAAAGAATAGAGCCAAAATGTCCAATAGCAGGGGATGGAGTTGAGAGAGCAGCAAACTGGACAACCATGACCACTGACGTGAAGCTTGTTGGCAGTGCAAGATATTATTGGGTGACTGTGAATAGATATGAGTGTATGTGTGTGTGTGTGACAGAGAGAGAGAGAGAGAGAGAGAGAGAGAGAGAGAGAGAGAGAGAGAGAGAGAGTCACCATGGCCATTATAGCTTGTGTACATCTCTTTGCATGTCAATCACATCAAATGAGTTTTTGAGGAAATTAAATATTGTGCATTTCACATGTACTCTATCAATCAATATGTGAACATTGGACACACAGATACAGATGATGATTCTTAATCTGATCACCCTGTTGCAAGTGTAATGCATTGGAGGTTTAAAAAGGCTTCTGAAGTTTGTAATTTCCACATGGAAATTTCATAGTTGATATTCCATTAAGGAAAAAAAAATCCATCAATTATAATCACCATAATAATTCACATTTCCTCTTGCTATAGGGTTATTTTCCTGCTGTAGCAAACTGGCTCAAATTAAAATCCTACATCTGTAGTACATGGCTTGATTATTTGCACAAAGAATCATAACCCAGATAGTATGCTAATACAAGGAGCCAATTGAGCCACCTTGGAGACAAGAAAACACACACAAATGTATCACTCCATCTCACACACACACATACACACACACACACACACACACACACACACACACACACACACACACACACACACACACACACACACACACACACACACACACACACACACACACACACACACACACACACACACACACACACACACACACACACACACACACACACACACACACACACACACACACACACCTCCGTAAGCCTTTTCTTCCCTCACACCATGCTCCACTAATTATGTCTTTGATATGCAAGACATTTCTAGGTAGAAAAACATCACATCAACAGGGAAAAGCATGTCAAACATGTTTACAACTCATTTTCTACAACACCACATTCTCAGTGTATTTGGGTATTATAAGGACATGTAAGTAAATGTCACTGAATCAAGACATAATAACCTTTTATCTGAAAACCACTGTATTCCTCTGGTTCCTCCCAAAGACCACAAGATTGAACACAGGCTGTACTATAACCACAATGAGACTAACACAATACATAGACAGTAAAATAGATGAGTGCACCACTTTACCTTTGAATGACCCAAGTTCACTCGTCCAGCCTCTCTATCTCTCTCCCTGTCTCTCTCTCTCTGTATCTCTCTCTGTATCTCTCTGTCTCTTTTGTTGCTGTTGATTCCATCAGTTCTGGCACAGCGTGACCTGTGTTTTTGTTGAGTGTGTCACCACACGGAAGCAGAGGCTTTGTCACAGAGAAGCTACTTTCAATTCCACACCCTCTAAAAAGCACTAATCCAAACTTCCTGGGTTTGTTGATTTCTCAATTTACCCCTCTACCGCTCCCCCGCTGCTCCTCTGGACACCTGACATGCGTCAGCCCCCTTTCCCCCCTAAAGCCCCATCAGCTTATTCAGACCCAGCTTTTATTATACACATAAAAATAAACATCTCACCATGTGCACAGCAGCTACAGAAAAGCAAAACAAGGCAATTTACCTGATTCTATTTCAAGGTTGAATGGGAGAGAGAAACATTATGTCTGCGGTCCATAATGGATGTGAAAAAGACTACAGCAGTAGAGTAGTACAGCTCTCAGGTACTTGGACATAGCACCTTCACTCTGTATACTGGTGAGCTGAACACCCTCTCACAGTTACCACCTCCACCATCTCTTAAAGCCATCATGTTCATCGTTACACACTCTAGCACTTTCCCACCACATCAATGTTCCACTTCCCTCTGTATCCACAGTCTCAATGTATCCGCAGTCTCAATGTATCCACAGTCTCAGTGTATCTAGACTCTCAGTGTATCCACAGTCTCAATGTATCCACAGTCTCAATGTATCTAGACTCTCAGTGTATCCACAGTCTCAATATATCCACAGTCTCAATGTATCCACGGTCTCAATGTATCCACAGTCTCAATATATCCATGATGTATACCCTCATAATCATACTCAAATATATCCTCCCTATATCCTCACATGAAGGACGACTACAGAAATTGAAGAGACATAAATCTAATGAGATTCTAATGGCATTTTACTAGTGTATTCAATTTCATCAACAATTGACATTTAACTTCTTAGAACTCGCCACTATTTATTTCCCCTTATTTTCCCTGTGCTCTGCATGTGAGAGAAATGAGAAGGGACACTGAATTTGAAAAGAGAGATTCCTCCTGCGTGTTCACCTCAGAAAACCCTCTCTCTAAAGGCCAAACAACAAACAAGTCTTATTTCTGTCCTAACACACATAGTCAGCACCATCCAGAACTTATCTAGGAAACAAAAGTGCCATTTGTTTAAATATTCCCTTCCATAAGGCTGAACATTATTCACTCTAAATGTTAAGTACCCTAATTATGGATAGAATCTGGGATAAATGGTGTATTGCTCTCCAGTTCCTCTTTGTTTATCGCTCGTTGCCTGTTGCCTGCTCTCTTGTAGCATTGCGTCTGTGAGAGTTAGAAACTTGGCATGAGTCTAAAGTATAATTCAAATCACATTAAATTGTATTTGTCACATGCGATGAATACAACAAGTGCAGACTTTACTGTGAAATGCATACTTACGATCCCTTTCCCAACAATGCAGTTAAAAAGTAAGAACATTTGAAAATAGATCAAAAGAAAAGGTCATCGTACTCTAGATGGATTAAAACAGCCAGACTCAGGGCCACTCTCCCACACAATGGACCAATTAGAATAGAAGAAGTTTATGAGATCTCAACCTCGGACACACATGCACACACACAAAAGGTACACACACATACCAGAGACACATGTACAGCAGAATTTGGTTTGGCACACACACTGATATGCACAAGTATGATCAGTGATGCTGCTTCCTTTATGCTTCCCTTGTTCCTCCTTCTCTCTCTTCCAATCCAGTCTGCTGCAGCATCTGTACACACCTCCACTCTCCTGTCCTCCTTTCTCATGTTTTTCTCTTTCGGTGACTAGTGTTCCATATCACCCCCCCCTGTCTCCAGTTCATCTCTCTGCAGGGTGATGGTGGTGTTGTTGTATCTCTCTGTCTGTCTGTGCGTTGAACCACACTTTGCCTCTCTCTGCCAAGTCTAGACCAGTGCTGGGTTACAGGACTTGTTTATCAATAACAGAAGACTGGGACATGCTGTCCTGTCCTCTAACCATTGTTGTTATTGTAACCCACCTGTCTCTCAAGCAAACCTTTACTACGTGTTACGGTTCAAAAGTTGGTTTGATGGGAGTCCTGAGGTGATTAATTAAGTCTGCTAACGCATGACGAAAGAGATGCTGTGAAGTTGGTCAAAATATCAAAGGGTTTACAAAGACACAGAGAGTAAAAGACAGACAGAGTAATATGCAGCCATGGATGACTGCACACAGGAGCTCAGGCAATTCTAAATACATACACGCGTACACACACACACACACACACACACACACACACACACGTGATGTCTCACCTATGGAATCTCCCTGCTCGTGCACCATACTGGCCAGATCTCGCATGATTTGGCTGACATCCAACATGTCCCTCTGTAAAGGAAACAGACAACGAAGGGTTAAATAAATACAGTCTACTCTAGAGGTCATGGGCCATCCGCATTCCGGGGCTTTCTTCTTCTACAGTCCCAATGGATTCCCCAAAATACACAGGGATATGTAAGTCAAAAAATTAAACAATTTCAAGAAATATATCGAAACTACTCTCTGAGAAGTTAACGGCTCAATTTCAGCCATTTAAAAAAATCTAAATATCAAATCATTCCTGGGTAACAATTAATAAGTACTGTCATTGTTTTCAATAAAAATGGTCAAGAATCAAAAATAGCTTCGTAGCAAAAAGCATTTAGCATTGCCAGCATTACCAGGCAGGCCAAAACTCCACAAATGCAAAATGAGCTGAAATTTCAAACTGTCTTGTCAAACAGCTCTTACACTAAAAGGGTATTATCATCATTTTCACAATTTCACAGTATTATTCCAACCTCATATTGTGGAAATATTTATAAAACACAGCTAATCTAGTTTTTGACTGCACTGCCCCTTTAAAATCCACCACGCTGAGCCCATTAAAAACTAAATGTACATTTGTGTTTCATATGAAACTATTTCAATGTGTATGGACACAGTAATTGATATTGTTGTTCATTTCTGTTGTTGTTTCAGTCAGTGTGCAGTCTGGCCACTGCAGAGAGAGAGAGAGAATTACCACACTGGGTGACCTGCACTTTTTTCCCTCCTCGCCAGTTTCCTGGCTTTGAATCGGTTCACTGTGTATCAGCTCAAAGCAATATGAAGGCGTATAAAACCTCTGTCTATCTCCCTCTCACAGGTCCCCCTTTCCTCCATTATAGCACCATGCAATCACAGCTGCGTTTGTATAGCCTCACCCACTGGGCCATCCATCACAGGTGTCTGATATTGCTGTGGAAACTGGCAGCAGCCATCCTGGCTCTTGGCAAACACCATCTGGTTGGATCCAAAATGGCCTCTGGCAAAACCTCATGACGCTAAAGACTTTCTTGCTGCTTTCATTTGGGCAACCCTCTCCATCACACAGGAATAGAATAACAACACATTTACTTCACCTGGCAAAGCCGTTGCTGCAAATCTCAACTCAGTTCATTACAATGACAGAATGCTATGACAAAGTCATGAGTGAGAGTGTGAGCAGGAGAGAGAGAGAGAGAGAGAGAGAGAGAGAGAGACTAGCCTCACCAGCCTCAGCCCTCACCTAAACTTAAAAACAACTAACAAAACCTCATCCAGAGACATCACTATTTCACTGAGATTACGGTTGGTTTGGCGATGCTGATTGCTGTTGGAGACAGTGGTTGTTCCACCAATTCAGTGCCTTTTAAGAAGTGTAACCTTGTCCAAAAAATGTTTGATTTCACCTAATTTTAACATTCTGTCTTGAAGAGTACATTTCCAACTTTATAAAAAAGGTAAAAGAGGTAAAAAATTTAAAATTACTATAGTAAGTGCTGATTCAGTGCCAAATAAAGTAACAGGGTTGACCGTAACAGGGTTGACGATTTAATTTTAAATTAGCCATGAATCCATGACAGGGAGAACGGAAGCTGGTTGTGTGCAACAAGGAGTGGCAATTTAATGCAAGTTTTACAAAAAAAAGGTAATTGCTAAAACATTTCTATCCTGCCTATCTACTTCTAGCCTGCCTATTTGTTCAGATCCCTTCAACCCTTTGGGTAGAGTGGGAGTGGACAGGCTTAGGGCCAGATGTGTGCCCTTTTCCATATTTGATAGGGCTATATTAAGCTCATGGCCACTCTTCCACCATTGGCCTCCCAGCGCCGGGTTCACTCGGTTTTAAACAGGAGGTCCTCAGTCTACCCACACACCCACACCCACACCCACACCCATCCCACCAACCATACATAAAGTCCCACAGAGAGGGTTGACCAATGCTGGGATGGGGACAGGCTATGCTCCATATGCTCTGCGGCACTTCCTGTACACTTTGAATTAATTTTCAACAGACAAAATAACAATGACCTCAAAAGACAACCAGAGTCCTTTGAAATACAAATGTTGAGAAAAGGTTTTCAGGTATTAGGAACTGGAATCCTACTCTTACCCAAGTCTATTCATAGTTGTCCTACCCTGATATGTTTCACCTGTCCTTGTGCTTGTCTCTACCCCCCTCCAGGTGTCACCCATCTTCCCAATTATCCCCTGTGTACTTATACCTGTGTTCTCTGTATGTCTGTTGCCAGTTCATTTTGTTTCATCAAGCCTACCAGCGTTTTTATCTCGGATTGGAACTTTTCTACCCATCGTCCTGTACCTTTGTCCCACAACTCTGGATTACCAACCTCTGCCTGACCTGATCCTGAGCCTGCCTGCTGTCCTGTACCTTGTCCCACAACTCTGGATTACCAACCTCTGCCTGACCTGACCCTGAGCCTGCCTGGCGTCCTGTACCTTTGTCCCACAACTCTGGGTTACCAACCTCTGCCTGACCTGATCCTGAGCCTGCCTGGCGTCCTGTACCTTTGTCCCACAACTCTGGGTTACCAACCTCTGCCTGACCTGATCCTGAGCCTGCCTGCAGCCCTGTACCTTTGTCCCACAACTCTGGGTTACCAACCTCTGCCTGACCTGAACATGAGCCTGCCTGCAGCCCTGTACCTTTGTCCCACAACTCTGGGTTACCAACCTCTGCCCGACCTGATCCTGAGCCTGCCTGCAGCCCTGTACCTTTGTCCCACAACTCTGGGTTACCAACCTCTGCCCGACCTGATCCTGAGCCTGCCTGCAGCCCTGTACCTTTGCCCCACAACTCTGGGTTACCAACCTCTGCCTGACCTGAGCCTGAGCCTGCCTGCAGCCCTGTACCTTTGTCCCACAACTCTGGGTTACCAACCTCTGCCTGACGTGATCCTGAACCTGCCTGCCGCCCTGTACCTTTGTCCCACAACTCTGGGTTACCAACATCTGCCTGACCTGATCCTGAACCTGCTTGCAGCCCTGTACCTTTGTCCCACAACTCTGGGTTACCAACCTCTGCCCGACCATATCCTGAGCCTGCCTGCAGCCCTGTACCTTTGTCCCACAACTCTGGGTTACCAACTTCTGCCCGACCTGATCCTGAGACTGCCTGCAGCACTGTACCTTTGTCCCACAACTCTGGGTTACCAACCTCTGCCCGACCTGACCCTGAGCCTGCCTGGCGTCCTGTACCTTTGTCCCACAACTCTGGGTTACCAACCTCTGCCTGACCTGATCCTGAGCCTGCCTGGCGTCCTGTACCTTTTTTCCAAAACTCTGGGTTACCAACCTCTGCCCGACCTGATCCTGAGCCTGCCTGGCGTCCTGTACCTTTGTCCCACAACTCTAGGTTACCAACCTCTGCCTGACCTGATCCTGAGCCTGCCTGCAGCCCTGTACCTTTGTCCCACAACTCTGGGTTACCAACCTCTGCCTGACCTGACCCTGAGCCTGCCTGGCGTCCTGTACCTTTGTCCCACAACTCTGGGTTACCAACTTCTGCCCGACCTGATCCTGAGACTGCCTGCAGCACTGTACCTTTGTCCCACAACTCTGGGTTACCAACCTCTGCCCGACCTGACCCTGAGCCTGCCTGGCGTCCTGTACCTTTGTCCCACAACTCTGGGTTACCAACCTCTGCCTGACCTGATCCTGAGCCTGCCTGGCGTCCTGTACCTTTTTTCCAAAACTCTGGGTTACCAACCTCTGCCCGACCTGATCCTGAGCCTGCCTGGCGTCCTGTACCTTTGTCCCACAACTCTGGGTTACCAACCTCTGCCTGACCTGATCCTGAGCCTGCCTGGCGTCCTGTACCTTTGTCCCACAACTCTGGGTTACCAACCTCTGCCTGACCTGATCCTGAGCCTGCCTGCAGCCCTGTACCTTTGTCCTACAACTCTGGGTTACCAACCTCTGCCTGACCTGATCCTGAGCCTGCCTGCAGCCCTGTACCTTTGTCCCACAACTCTGGATTACCAACCTCTGCCTGACCTGATCCTGAGCCTGCCTGCAGCCCTGTACCTTTGTCCCACAACTCTGGGTTACCAACCTCTGCCTGACCTGATCCTGAGCCTGCCTGCAGCCCTGTACCTTTGTCCTACAACTCTGGGTTACCAACCTCTGCCCGACCTGATCCTGAGCCTGCCTGCAGCCCTGTACCTTTGTCCCACAACTCTAGGTTACCAACCTCTGCCCGACCTGATCCTGAGCCTGCCTGCAGCCCTGTACCTTTGTCCCACAACTCTGGGTTACCAACCTCTGCCCGACCTGATCCTGAGCCTGCCTGAAGCCCTGTACCTTTGTCCCACAACTCTGGGTTACCAACCTCTGCCTGACCTGATCCTGAGCCTGCCTGCAGCCCTGTACCTTTGTCCCACAACTCTGGATTACCAACCTCTGCCTGACCTGATCCTGAGCCTGCCTGCAGCCCTGTACCTTTGTCCCACAACTCTGGGTTACCAACCTCTGCCTGACCTGATCCTGAGCCTGCCTGCAGCCCTGTACCTTTGTCCTACAACTCTGGGTTACCAACCTCTGCCCGGCCTGATCCTGAGCCTGCCTGCAGCCCTGTACCTTTGTCCCACAACTCTAGGTTACCAACCTCTGCCCGACCTGATCCTGAGCCTGCCTGCAGCCCTGTACCTTTGTCCCACAACTCTGGGTTACCAACCTCTGCCCGACCTGATCCTGAGCCTGCCTGCAGCCCTGTACCTTTGTCCCACAACTCTGGGTTACCAACCTCTGCCCGACCTGATCCTGAGCCTGCCTGCAGCCCTGTACCTTTGTCCCACAACTCTGGGTTACCAACCTCTGCCCGACCTGATCCTGAGCCTGCCTGCAGCCCTGTACCTTTGTCCCACAACTCTGGGTTACCAACCTCTGCCCGACCTGATCCTGAGCCTGCCTGCAGCCCTGTACCTTTGTCCCACAACTCTGGGTTACCAACCTATGCCTGACCTGACCCTGAGCCTGTCTGGCGTCCTGTACCTTTGTCCCACAACTCTGGGTTACCAACCTCTGCCTGACCTGATCCTGAGCCTGCCTGCAGCCCTGTACCTTTGTCCCACAACTCTGGGTTACCAACCTCTGCCTGACCTGACCCTGAGCCTGCCTGGCGTCCTGTACCTTTGTCCCACAACTCTGGGTTACCAACCTCTGCCTGACCTGATCCTGAGCCTGCCTGCAGCCCTGTACCTTTGTCCCACAACTCTGGGTTACCAACCTCTGCCCGACCTGATCCTGAGCCTGCCTGCAGCCCTGTACCTTTGTCCCACAACTCTGGGTTACCAACCTCTGCCTGACCTGATCCTGAGCCTGCCTGCAGCCCTGTACCTTTGCCCCACAACTCTGGGTTACCAACCTCTGCCTGACCTGATCCTGAGCCTGCCTGCAGCCCTGTACCTTTGCCACACTCCTCTGGATTATCGATGCCCTGCCTGTCTTGACCTGTTGTTTGCCTGCCCCTGATGCTGTAATAAACATTTACTTCAACACAGTCTTCATTTGGGTCTTACCTGAAACGTGATAAGAGTCTTGCTAGCAATTCAGCTCCTCTTTCATAAATCATGGTGGTGAAGAAATTTCCCATGTCAGTTTGTCTATAGTATGTAGTGGTGTAAAAATACTTGCAAGTTCTACTTAAGTAGTTTTTGGGGGTGGTATGTACTTTACACTTTTTATTTTAGAATACTTTTACTTCACTACAATACTAAAGAAAGAAAAAAACAAGGGTATAAGCAATTTGAAATGATTTATACTTTTACTTTTGATACTTAAGTATATTTAAAACCACATGATTTTATACGCTTACTGAAGTATTTTACTGGGTGACTTTTACTTGAGTCATTTTTTCTCTTAAGGTATATTTACTTTTGGTCAAGTATGACAACTGGGTCTTTTCTCCACCAATGAGAGTATGTCAAAGTCACGGGAGTCAGTAGTTTGACTCTTCATGTCAATACCACATATGTTATGGTGTTTCTGTGATGCAATAGACAGTCGACAAAACAGAGCTCTTGTAAGAGGCAGAGGGGCCTGTATTTGTTTCATGTGAAATAAATGTCACACAGATGCAGACATCATTTCCATCTGACACAGAGGCCACCGTAACAACACCAGACACACTATTAAATTGCATGCTGAGATAAAGGAGACAAAAACAAGCGGCTGATTGACAGGTCCGCCGGTCGCCACCGCTGTTCCATTCCTCATGTTCCTGAGGTCTAACAAGAGTTTGGGTCGGGATGACACCGCCAGAAATTAGATCTGACGATTGGCTGATATGAGCATTGCCATGAGAGATTGCAGGTTGAGTTGATTCCAAAGGCTTAGAGGTGAAGACAAGACCAGTCGATTGGCTGATAGTGCTTTAGTGCACACTAAGTAAGGAGGAAGTGGAAGAATAGGACTGTATTCTCCACTGTAAAAAGCTGATGTACCCTGTGGGATCCATCCCAGCCATGGCTCATATATAATATGTTACCAAATGTTAAAACGTGAGGATCAAGATCACAACGGAAAGGAAATAGTTTGCACATGATGTTTTTAATGTTTCCATAGGACACTAGGAGTCATTTTTGAGCTGGTTTGAGAGGGCAGTCCTTGTCGTGCTGAGATGAGGGACATGTGAAGCCATTGAGAAGACAACAACTGCATGGTTCCAAACAATGACTCCGTTTTCAAACGGGACCAGCAACACTCTAGAAGGACATGAATATGCTGGAATTGAAGTTCCTGTGAGAGTTAGAGTTGACCGGGTGTAGAGATCACCTCTGGTGTCTGCGGAGTGGAAGGAACCCAACTGTGGGTTAGTGAAGCAAATAATACCCTCCTCCTTCAGGTAAATGATAGCAGCACCAGAAATAGGACCTCATTGGGTATGCAGCTCATCCACGACCAACGAACGCAGCCGCACGGCTCAAAGCTCTGATGGGTGGTTGGCATTAGCACCGCCCCCCGAGGAGCAGTCTGGGAGATTCAGGGCTCGCTCCGTCACCCTCCAACAGGTGAGCCACCCACCTGTCCTTTGTGTACCAGCATACCTGTCAACCAGACTGGAACAGAGGGGAGGAGAGAGAGAGAGAGAGAGAAAGAGAGAGAGAGAGCGAGAGAGAGAATGACGGAAGAGAAAGAGAGATAATCTGTTGAATTAGCTCTCTGAGAATTTTCTATAAAATCGACTTTTTGTCTGAACATAGATGGGGTAGTGCAATGTATGTTGATTCTCAGGTGCAGACAGACACCGGTTGAGGAGATGGACCAAGTCATTACTGCCCTGCCAGGTCTGTTCTCATCCTGGCACCTTGAGATGATGTTGTGTTCACCCTGCACAGTCACATGACTCATCATCTGCTGTCAACACTCGTCATTTTCTCCTCTCTTCTTCCCGCTGCACGGTCACTAATTTTCTCATTTTGAAAGGACGGCTACTTCTCTTCTTTGAAAGCTCAGCGCCAGTCCATTTTCTGCTATCAGGCAGTCAATTTGAATAAAACGCATAAAACATGATTGATGTGTCACGCCCTGATCTGTTTCACATGTCCTTGTGATTGTCTCACCCCCTCCAGGTGTCGCTTTTTATCCCTGTGTTTCTTGTCTCTCTGTGCCAGTTTATTTTGCCAACTCAACCAGCATTTTTCCTAGCTCCTTTTTTCCAGATTCTCTGTTTATTCCTAGCCCTCGTGGTTTTGACCCTTGCCTGTCCTGACGCCGAGCCCGCCTGCCTGACCACTCTGCCTGTTCTAACCTCGAGCCTGCCTATCCCCTTGTACTGTTTGGATTCGGACTTGATCACTGAACCCTTGCCTGTCCTGACCTTGAGCCTGCCTATCGCCTGGTATTGTTTGGACTCTGACCTGGTTTATGAACTCTCGCCTGTCCCAGACCTGTCTTCTGGATACCCCTTTTGTTATAATAAATATCGGAGCTCAATCATCTGCCTCGTGTGTCTGCATTTGGGTCTCACCTTGTGCCCTTATATGATGGATTGTGGCCTTTATCCCTGTCCTGTCATTATCAATAGTTGAAAAGGAATCTTCCATAGACTAGATACAAAGGCAGTTTACTGAAGCTGTCATCACCATTACATGAAATTACCTTGAAATCACCAACCCCTTATGACAAGGCATTACAACACTGAACATCATGTAAATCCATTCTACAACCATCTAGATACCTGGCGGATGAAAGTGTGAACCAACAGACCTCTCTCTCTTTTCCTCCACCCTCCCCTTTTCTCCCTCCTTTTCTCCCTCCTTTTCTCCTTTTCTCCTTTTCTCCTTTTCTCCTTTTCTCCTTTTCTCCTTTTCTCCTTTTCTCCTTTTCTCCTTTTCTCCCTCCCTCCCTCCCTCCCTCCCTCCCTCCCTCCCTCCCTCCCTCCCTCCCTCCCTCCCTCCCTCTCTGATAAATGTGTTTAGCACTGATTGAAAATTCTCTCCATATCTAACCACCTCAGCCCAAAGGCATCGGGCAACCGGACACAGTGTCACTGCCACAGCAGAAAAACTGTTAAGCAGATTTACGTGCACACTTACTGGTGAAAAGAAGAGGGAAAACGATGACATTTTCCCACATGCACTGTCTTTCAAGGGGCTAAATATGAGATGTGTCTTTTTTGCCCTTGCTGAATAAACGGTTTAGAATGTAAAATCAAATGTTGCCTTTCCTTCAGCTGTCCAAAGACCTATTTTGTTTGTGTGTCTCCATGATGAGGAGGAAACTGTATGTCATTGTCATCAGGCCCTACACCCAAGCAAGGGCACTGCGTTCATCCACCTCTGGCCTGCTCGCCTCCCTACCATTGAGGAAGTACAGTTCCCGCTCAGCCCAGTCAAAACTGTTCGCTGCTCTGGCCCCCCAATGGTGGAACAAACTCCCTCACGACGCCAGGACAGCGGAGTCAATCACCACCTTCCGGAGACACCTGAAACCCCACCTCTTCAAGGAATACCTAGGATAGGATAAGTAATCCTTCTCACCACCCCCCCTTAATGATTTAGATGCACTATTGTAAAGTGGCTGTTCCACTGGATGTCAGAAGGTGAATTCACCAATTTGTAAGTCGCTCTGGATAAGAGCGTCTGCTAAATGACTTAAATGTAAATGTAATTGTGATTTCTTCCTCCACAATACGGTCAATTTTAGGGAGGTGTGTATTTCATATGCATAGCCTTTTATGGCGAGGTTACCCATCCAAAATTGTAATCAGTAACGTAATTTATGGATTACCCAAACTCAGTAACCTAATCTGATTATTTTCTGTTACATTAGAAGAAGACAAAAATATCCAGCAGACACATTTGGTGTGTCATCATAGTGGTGTCTAACTTGTGGTCAGACTCGCTCATTTGGAACAAACTTTTACTTGTGCCTTTTTTCAATGCTGAATTGAATGCCATTGAGAAAACAGAAAGGTGTTATGACATATTTTTTCACAAAAATCCTTCTGAATTTAAAAGTAAACCATGTAATCATCTAATATTTGAAAAGTATCTGTAATCTGATTACAATATTTTTTATGGCAACGTGACTGATTACAGTTCGTTTTTTGTAATCAGATTACATGTAACTGATCGCATATAATCATCTGGGGATCCTGCAACATCCATGGAAGTCCCACGTATTCCTATAGGTCTGTGCTATGCAGACCATTGATGTTGCAGTTTGTTCCTACACATACTGCAAAATCATGTGCAAGATTTAAATCAATCTGTTTTTGTTTTTATGACCACACCTGAGAGCTGCATCTAGCGCATGCTATCTCTATGCGCTGCATGTAGGGGGCGCTACCAACCTCCAAGGGCAGAGCATCAGATTCATTGTCCTGTGGATGCATTGGTAGGAGAGACACGCTTTGCTGTTTTTTTACCTCTTCACAGGGCCAGGTGTTGTATTCAGATTCCCCTTGAAAGCTGTCCTCTGCTTTGCCCTGAGCTTTTTTATGAATTCATTTTGATGAAATGATCTTCGTTGAAGACGATCACGGTGTGTGTGAGGGGCAGCTGGGAGCTGACAGTATAGATGGTAGAGGCAGAATAAACCTCCGCCACCTAAGCCTGATACTACCTTATAGTCTATCTTCTGTCTCTCTCTCTCTCTCTGAGCATTTATAATAATATCATGGTAGTCAAGGACGATGGGCCTGAATTGAATTACCCATCCCAGAAGAATGTTAAACATAGAATGACTAGAACAGTGTTAAAGCCTCTCATGCCACAGTAATCTGACTGCACCTGCAAAGAACATCACACTGCTTGCTTGCTCTTCTTGATTCGGCTCATGCCGAGTCTTGAACCCAGGACCTCTGCCTTGCTAGCACACGTGACAGCCCTCCTAAAGAGTCTTACCAGTCGGTGCAACACAAAAAGCTAGCTATTAGCTGGCGCAAGTGGGGACACTTCAGGCTGAGGAGTAAGTTTCACACATGGGTGCTACACATGGGTACATCCATTATGGTTATTATTTTTCTATGGTGTCAAACTCCTCCTGAATGATCCCAGTGTTGGTGTGTAATATGCAGAGAATCCTTAGTGTAGGTAGCGGACAGTCAGTAGGAGAGAACCACTGTAACCTCCCATGTTCCCCATTGGTCCCTGTTTGAAAACTGCTGCAGTCTTTATCTTCCATTCACAGCGAGAACGCCTTGCCTGAGTGCGCACACACACACACACACACACACACACACACACACACACACACACACACACACACACACACACACACACACACACACACACACACACACACAAACACACACACACAGATGGATGGAGAGAGAGGAGAGAGAGTGAAAGAGGAGAGAATGAAAGAGGAGAGAGAGAGAGAGAGAGAGAGAGAGAGAGAGAGAGAGAGAGAGAGAGAGAGAGAGAGAGAGAGAGAGAGAGAGAGAGGAGGGGCTTTGGAGAGATGGGGGTGGGGGTTATGGACAGGGAAAAGCACATTGTCAGATATTATTAGGCTCACCAAGGTACACCATCAGAGCCCTCAACACCTGCCAGGGAAGTCACTCTGACATTTATCTGTGTGGGTATGACTTAAGCAGAGGCCAGACAACCCTGTCTGGGCTACCAATCAAATTAATCTCTCCATCTCAGTGCCTTTCTGAACAACCAATTATCATGACTACTGCCATCTCAGACTTCTCCACACAAATTAAGCTGTAAGTGGTGTCTGAGGCTCATTCAGTAGTTTGGTGCTTTTGTACCACTCAATGAGGACAGATTGATGCTGCTACTTTTCCAGTCTTGTTCGGAAAAGGCTCATGCGATGTGGCTAGATGAGGTGGTTCTGAACATTGATGTTAAAACCTCTGAAAGGTCTGACTGACTACAGATACACACAACTTCCCCCCAAAATATTGTTATTAGTCTCCAAGTCTTTTCACACATTGCAGTGGATTGTAAACTCCCTTCAAACTGGAATGGGCTGTATCAGTATTCCTGTATTTCTAAAGCATGCTGTGTGAAATTCTGGTCTCCTTTCTTGAATGTTGTCCATATGTTATCGCAACACTAAATCAAGTTGATTAAAGCAATGACAGTGTTCTCTTTTTCTTCTCCCAGGTTTTCCCCACAGAGTACAGCAAATACACAGAGGGACCCCTAGGATGAACCTAAGGTCAGGAGATGCTGATAACAAATATCTGAAACCTCTTTGAAATCAGACCCATTTAAGTCACCCACAGCAGAGTGATCCTGTCGTTTAGAGTTCACATCTATCTGGTTTCACATCTGTCTCAGACACCGGCGGAAGAGAGGGAAACAGCTGTTTGGGTGGAATCAGACCTGGGCCTGCATCCTAAATGCTACCCTATCCCCTATTTAGGTTGCTACTTTTGACCAGAGTCCTATGGGTTTGTTGTGCATTAAATAGGGAATAGGGTGCCATTTGGGACGTCTGCCTGGAGCTACCTGATGTGATGCTTTGTATTTCAAAACGAGCCGTGAAAGGAAGTCTGGTGAACATTGTGATTCCATCCACACGCAGGTAAGAGAACAAACAAGCCCGTAAAGGCACCTAGGTAATTGGGTAGCGTTTCATATGCAGAAGAGATGGTGAAAACGGCTTCAGTACTGAGACATAATACTAATAGGTTGCCCAGATGGGAGGTGGAGTCTGGGATTGGCTGAGTGTCTATTTACTAAAGTAGAGTGTTTTTATTGACCTCTCTGAAGACAATAGCGTTGGGGCAATGCACTCTCTGGCCACTTTGTAAACGACAAATATTTGTTTGTATTTTAGTTAGTTTTTTCAGTGTTTCTCTCTCTCTCCATGCAATCTACGGATACTCTGGGCACTTTGGCTGGAAAATGTTGTAATTTTCAAAACAACTCAACTAAAGACACGGCTACCAGATCAAAGCTGATGCTGGATAGATGCACTTACTGCCCTTACTACTGGCAAATAGATTACATAAAAGTTGAACACTGCATCATTTAGATAGCAAAACCATTCATTTGAAAGCCATGGTGCCATTGGAAAGTAGAAGGTTTTGCGCGTTTCTCCTCAGGAACACTGAGACTTTAAGGCAGGGTGTTGTAAACTAAGGTAGAGCACGTGGATGTCTGAGCTCCATACCTCAATCTGCAGCAGGGCCTCTTCTCTCTGGCGAAGGGCCTCCACGTCTTCCTCGCTGATCTCTGAGAGGAACGCTTGTTCCTGTCCATCCCCCCCGGAGCTCTCTGCTGCACCGCCAAACAGGGGACCCCGCTCCTCACACAGCTCTGCAAACGGAGTCTGGGGACTCTGTGCTCACACACACGCACGCACACACACACACACACACACACACACACACGCACACACGCACACACGCACACGTACGCACACACACACACACACACACACGCACGCACACGCACGCACACACACACACACACACACACACACACACACACACACACACACACGCACACGTACGCACACACGCACACGTACGCACACACACACACACACACACGCACGCACGCACACGTACGCACACACAAGAACAGACAGACAAACAACCATGTAAACAAGAGAACATTATAATTAGATTTGTTTTGAGAATACCAACGTACATTGCTTCTGTCTTGCACTTCTTTCTCCCTGACTCCACTAATGGCCTAGGCCAGACAGTGTGATTCACAGCACAGGGCTAACCCCTGGCTGACTCATGGTCCTCTGTGCTTGCCATGATCTGAGTCACAGCACCTGAGTCAACAGGAGAGGCCAGACAGTGGGGGAAAACATCCTGCGTCCCCGGAATACAATTTCACGTCAACACAACTAGAATGTTTTACACTTTAAATATATCACTCTAGACAGCTGCCACCCCTTCTTCACACTGTTTACCCAAGTTCAATCAATGGAAACGTGGGAGTCGGTCACTGAAAGAGGCCCTTATTGATCTGCTAATTTTGACCCCTAATTGCATATGTATGACATTGATAAAACCCTGAGGTGGCTTTTGTTTTTCCTGCCCACAGTGTGACTCATCCAATCAGCCTGTCGTTCCTCTCTGACTGTGGGCAGCTTCTTCAGTACGGAGGTGGGAGGGGCTAGAGGAGGGCCATTGTCTTTGGTCTGCCCACTCAATGTGAACCACACAGCCTATCTGCTCTGCCTTCTGTGCTGTTCTTGCTTTTTGTTGTCAGTGAATATGCACCATCTGCTACAGTATTGTTACTGACATCCGAGGTATAGGTCTCTTACAGACCAACTGCTTTTACCTAAAACTAGCAGCATGAACAGCTAAATGAGACATCACTGTAAAAAATATCTGCTTGTTTTTACAGTAACTTACTGCCAGTGAGTTACCTGTACGTTACTGTAAAAAAAAGGTTCTGTATGTACTTTACAGTAATGTACTGTTAAACATTTATTCTGAATTTACGGTAATATACTGTACCTTTTTTTTACAGTAACTTACAGGTAACTGGATGCCAGTGTCACATATAACACAGTATCACTACACAGTGCATCATAAAGGATGTCTGAGTTTCTCATTAGCTTTATTGAGTGCTTTTGATAAGGATCAGTGCAGTTTTCAGTGTTGTTATTGCCGGTGTGATGTATGAATAAATTCAATCATGATTTAATTGTATTGTGAAGAGGTAAAAAAAAAATCAGCTCAGTCCCTCTTAGAACTCATAGAAATGTGACACCTTCAAAATGATTCACTGTTCATTCATCTCTGACTTACAACAAATGACTTTGGTGTATTGTTGTTTTAGTTGTCTCCTCTCCTGTCCCCAAAGGTGTTCTAAGAAGGCTATATATCTCATGTAATCATTTGTACTAGATGTCTCCATGGGAGACAGAATACTCCTTGGATTTAGGAAAAGAATGGCGGATTACACAGAAGAGAGAGAGAGAGAGGTCTCCAGGCACAATGCTTTCTGGTGTATCAAAATGATACCTGTTATCTGACCTCAAGACAGTTTTTATATGGTATAGCCCATGACTATATGTTTAATCATAATGTAGACATACTAATTGTCATGATTTTCCACTGTATGTGAGTGAGTCCGTCTATTTCTGTGATGTCTGATTGAATATAGATTTGATTATAATTTTCCATCTCAGTAGTCTGAAAGTGATGGTTACCAATGAAAGCGTAACAAAAGGTGGATATCGTCACACGGTATCAGAGTCCTTCTCGTCCTTTTTTTTACCTCAAGTTATTTTTATCTAGTTCTTCTAGGCTATACTGTCTGTGGCTCATAGTCAAAACCAATCTATCTGTTCTCTCTCTCTCTCTCTCTCTCTCTCTCTCTCTCTCTCTCTCTCTCTCTCTCTCTCTCTCTCTCTTCCTAACTTTCACCTGCCTCTCATCCTCAGTGAAAAAAAGCAGGAACATCCTATCACAGATCTCTTATCATCCCACCTCCTCCCCTGAAGGGATGGGAAGATCTGTGTTGATGCAGCCGGGACAACTATGTCCTGCAGAATGTACATATACTGCAGCTCAAACCCATAATGTGTCTCTCCCTTTTGAACTTTTGAACTGACGTAAAAATACAGATAATTTGTTGAAAGGCAGTAGCAGTATTGAAGGGACTTGGATGTATGGCTAATAAATTGTCTGGGAGTGGAGAGAAGAGAGTGAGAGAAAACAGAAAGAAAAGGGAAGAGAAGAGAGGGGGAGAGAACTGAGAGAAGAGCGAAGAGAAGGGAGAGGGAGAGAACTGAGAGAAAAGCGAAGAGAAGAGAGGAGACACTAGACAAAGCTTCAAAGAACCTCTCATAAGAAGGCAATCAAACAAGGAGAGCCAAGCTTATTATCTTTGTCTCTAATGAGCGTTGTCACCTTCACAATGGAACAAAGGACAGTACAGACTGATACACTGTGCATCAAATTCACCTGCTTCATTTCTGTCTGTGCCGGGGGTAGCAAAGCCCTCGAACGGTCTGCAATTTTCTGAAGAGACACAAGAAGAGAGAGAGCACAAGAGCATGAGAGAAGCATTTAGTTCATATTGTACAACATACTGTATATTGCAGCCGTGTTGCAAATCAACTCTTTATGTTTCATTTCACAAGGTCACCATTCTCTAGAGAACAACACCCCACCAAACAGATGAGATGACATGAGGCAATGCAAGGGAACCTTTTGCAGATCTCCATAGCGTTGAACCGACTCTGAGAGTCCTGTCTTCAGTCTAGTCAGATGAAGATGATCTTGCTGTGAAAACAAGGAAAAAAAGATTGAAGTTTAATGACAATTATCTTAATTTATGTCTCTGCTTCTGTGTATTTAATTAGATACACAGTCTGGAAAAATAGATGAAAAAAAAGCTTTTTAACCCGTGTAGAGCCAGTGATGATGTCAGAGAGTTGTTTGATGAGTTGACTGGTGCTGGTGATGACATTGTTGGTTTGCTGCTGTGTAGAATGTCTGGAATTGAAGAGAAAGAGAGCCAGAGAGAATGACATAAATACATAGAGAAAGAAAGAAAGTGTGAAAGAGAAAGCGAGTAAGATAGAGGGAGAGAGTGAAAGAGAGAGACAGAGACACACATAGTCTTTAGCCTCTAAGGTGGTATGAGTGAGGTTATTCTCGGGGTCGTGAACTCTGGAGGAAGTGGCAGGACATGGCAGCTTTTATCCCCTGCCGCTGGATTCTGGAACGAACAGTGTGCATTCTGGGCTGGCCAGAGCGACCTCTCAGAGTTCCATGGGAGAGATAAGTTCAAGCAATTAAGTGAATCAATATTAACGACAGTCTGACAGAGCAGAGGTAGGGCTAGGCCCTATCCAGTGGCACAGTGAGGGGCGCTGGGTGTTCTTTCTCTGCCAGGGATGAACAAATAGGAGCCACCCAGGCTTTCACCATCAAAAAACACAGAAACTTACAAACGACAGTATAATTTTAGACAATTCAACTTACAGTCTGTCACTCATGGCTCAATTGGCCAAACAGTACATTGTGAAGACAACACAAAAAGATACATGCCTTCAGTAAATTGACTGATTTCAGACACTCTTGTAATTGTGGAAATCATATTCAAATCTCTGCTAGACAATATAGTCATATTTGCATGCTCAAAAACATTTTCTTGCACTAATATCAGTCCTGACTGCCTGTACCGTTTCACATTTATTTTCAATGTCTCCTCCCACACACTCATTTACTGAAGCATCTCTGGGTCCTTCCATGAGAATTGTGCCTTTTGCTTACCTTTGATATTATCAGTCGAAATTGTGCACCAATATTGTATTTTAAACGCCTGTTATATTACATAAAATGTCCTTTAATATAAACCACATGAAAAATGCAATACATTTCTTTTAGGAAGATTGCAAGCCACTTAATCCCACAAATAATCTCAAAATGTTCACCATCATTGTAAAGACCTAGTTATTTTGCTGCTTTGATGAAGTCATTTCTGAAGATGATTATTTATTTAATGTGATTAGTGTCCCTCATTTTATGGTCAACCCTGTTAAATGAACTGAACTCTCATTTTATGGTCAACCCTGTTACATGAACTGAACTCTCTTTTTATGGTCAACCCTGTTACATGAACTGAACTCTCCTTTTATGGTCAACCCTGTTACATGAACTGAACTCTCATTTTAAGGTCAACCCTGTTACATGAACTGAACTTTCATTTTATGGTCAACCCTGTTACATGAACTGAACTCTCATTTTATGGTCAACCCTGTTACATGAACTGAACTCTCATTTTAAGGTCAACCCTGTTACATGAACTGAACTCTCATTTTAAGGTCAACCCTGTTACATGAACTGAACTCTCATTTTATGGTCAACCCTGTTACATGGACTGAACTCTCATTTTAAGGTCAACCCTGTTACATGAACTGAACTCTAATTTTATGGTCAACCCTGTTACATGGACTGAACTCTCATTTTAAGGTCAACCTTGTTACATGAACTGAACTCTCATTTTATGGTCAACCCTGTTACATGAACTGAACTCTCATTTAAAGGTCAACCCTGTTACATGAACTGAACTCTCATTTTAAGGTCAACCCTGTTACATGAACTGAACTCTCATTTTAAGGTCAACCCTGTTACATGAACTGAACTCTCATTTTAAAGTCAACCCTGTTGCATGAACTGAACTCTCATTTTATGGTCAACCCTGTTACATGAACTGAACTCTCTTTTTATGGTCAACCCTGTTACATGAACTGAACTCTCCTTTTATGGTCAACCCTGTTACATGAACTGAACTCTCATTTTAAGGTCAACCCTGTTACATGAACGGAGCTCTCATTTTAAGGTCAACCCTGTTACATGAACTGAACTTTCATTTTATGGTCAACCCTGTTACATGAACTGAACTCTCATTTTATGGTCAACCCTGTTACATGAACTGAACTCTCATTTTAAGGTCAACCCTGTTACATGAACTGAACTCTCATTTTAAGGTCAACCCTGTTACATGAACTGAACTCTCATTTTATGGTCAACCCTGTTACATGGACTGAACTCTCATTTTAAGGTCAACCCTGTTACATGAACTGAACTCTCTTTTTATGGTCAACCCTGTTACATGAACTGAACTCTCATTTTATGGTCAACCCTGTTACATGAACTGAACTCTCATTTTAAGGTCAACCCTGTTACATGAACTGAACTCTCATTTTAAGGTCAACCCTGTTACATGAACTGAACTCTCATTTTATGGTCAACCCTGTTACATGGACTGAACTCTCATTTTAAGGTCAACCCTGTTACATGAACTGAACTCTAATTTTATGGTCAACCCTGTTACATGGACTGAACTCTCATTTTAAGGTCAACCTTGTTACATGAACTGAACTCTCATTTTATGGTCAACCCTGTTACATGAACTGAACTCTCATTTAAAGGTCAACCCTGTTACATGAACTGAACTCTCATTTTAAGGTCAACCCTGTTACATGAACTGAACTCTCATTTTAAGGTCAACCCTGTTACATGAACTGAACTCTCATTTTAAAGTCAACCCTGTTGCATGAACTGAACTCTCCTTTTATGGTCAACCCTGTTACATGAACTGAACTCTCATTTTAAGGTCAACCCTGTTACATGAACGGAGCTCTCATTTTAAGGTCAACCCTGTTACATGAACTGAACTTTCATTTTATGGTCAACCCTGTTACATGAACTGAACTCTCTTGTTATGGTCAACCCTGTTACATGAACTGAACTCTCATTTTATGGTCAACCCTGTTACATGAACTGAACTCTCATTTTAAGGTCAACCCTGTTACATGAACTGAACTCTCATTTTAAGGTCAACCCTGTTACATGAACTGAACTCTCATTTTATGGTCAACCCTGTTACATGGACTGAACTCTCATTTTAAGGTCAACCCTGTTACATGAACTGAACTCTCCTTTTATGGTCAACCCTGTTACATGAACTGAACTCTCATTTTATGGTCAACCCTGTTACATGGACTGAACTCTCATTTTAAGGTCAACCCTGTTACATGAACTGAACTCTAATTTTATGGTCAACCCTGTTACATGGACTGAACTCTCATTTTAAGGTCAACCTTGTTACATGAACTGAACTCTCATTTTATGGTCAACCCTGTTACATGAACTGAACTCTCATTTAAAGGTCAACCCTGTTACATGAACTGAACTCTCATTTTAAGGTCAACCCTGTTACATGAACTGAACTCTCATTTTAAGGTCAACCCTGTTACATGAACTGAACTCTCATTTTAAAGTCAACCCTGTTGCATGAACTGAACTCTCATTTTATGGTCAACCCTGTTACATGAACTGAACTCTCTTTTTATGGTCAACCCTGTTACATGAACTGAACTCTCCTTTTATGGTCAACCCTGTTACATGAACTGAACTCTCATTTTAAGGTCAACCCTGTTACATGAACGGAGCTCTCATTTTAAGGTCAACCCTGTTACATGAACTGAACTTTCATTTTATGGTCAACCCTGTTACATGAACTGAACTCTCATTTTATGGTCAACCCTGTTACATGAACTGAACTCTCATTTTAAGGTCAACCCTGTTACATGAACTGAACTCTCATTTTAAGGTCAACCCTGTTACATGAACTGAACTCTCATTTTATGGTCAACCCTGTTACATGGACTGAACTCTCATTTTAAGGTCAACCCTGTTACATGAACTGAACTCTCTTTTTATGGTCAACCCTGTTACATGAACTGAACTCTCATTTTATGGTCAACCCTGTTACATGAACTGAACTCTCATTTTAAGGTCAACCCTGTTACATGAACTGAACTCTCATTTTAAGGTCAACCCTGTTACATGAACTGAACTCTCATTTTATGGTCAACCCTGTTACATGGACTGAACTCTCATTTTAAGGTCAACCCTGTTACATGAACTGAACTCTAATTTTATGGTCAACCCTGTTACATGGACTGAACTCTCATTTTAAGGTCAACCTTGTTACATGAACTGAACTCTCATTTTATGGTCAACCCTGTTACATGAACTGAACTCTCATTTAAAGGTCAACCCTGTTACATGAACTGAACTCTCATTTTAAGGTCAACCCTGTTACATGAACTGAACTCTCATTTTAAGGTCAACCCTGTTACATGAACTGAACTCTCATTTTAAAGTCAACCCTGTTGCATGAACTGAACTCTCCTTTTATGGTCAACCCTGTTCCTTGAACTGAACTCTCATTTTAAGGTCAACCCTGTTACATGAACGGAGCTCTCATTTTAAGGTCAACCCTGTTACATGAACTGAACTTTCATTTTATGGTCAACCCTGTTACATGAACTGAACTCTCTTGTTATGGTCAACCCTGTTACATGAACTGAACTCTCATTTTATGGTCAACCCTGTTACATGAACTGAACTCTCATTTTAAGGTCAACCCTGTTACATGAACTGAACTCTCATTTTAAGGTCAACCCTGTTACATGAACTGAACTCTCATTTTATGGTCAACCCTGTTACATGGACTGAACTCTCATTTTAAGGTCAACCCTGTTACATGAACTGAACTCTCATATGGTGAAACTATTCCTTTTTAATGATTTTCTTTTAAAGAAACAATAAACAAATCATAGTCTATAAGCAAGTGAGCTTGTTCTGCTCTTTTTGGCCATTTTCTGGCATTTCATGGTGCAAAACTGAGCATAACACATCATCCCTGCTACCTATAGATAAGCAGGACCGAAATGTTTTACCAACTACCTTTTTTTTTGAAACCTGCATTAAATTGCCACTCCTTGTTGCACACAACCAGCTTCCGTTCTCCCTATCATAAGGGAATTCGTGGCTGATTTAAGATTAAATCGTCAACCCTGTTATGGTCAACCCTGTTACGGTCAACCCTTTTACCGTCAACCCTGTTACTTTATTTGGCAGTGAATTGGCACTTACTATAGTAATTTTAAAAATTTTACCTCTAGTTTTTATGAAGTTGGACCAAGTTACACATCTTAAAAGGCACAGA